>NC_051863.1:175071655-175373842 GCF_015732765.1 Culex quinquefasciatus
CGCGAACAGGTCGTTAAACTTAACGAAACAGCAAAACAAAACGCGACTCGTGATAATACGTGGACGCGCCGAGTCTGGCCATGTGAGAATGTCTGGTGGGTGCCGAGGGGCTAGTTTGGAGGAAATCCGGACGGAGAGCGCTGCGAACTAGACGTGAAGACTAGTTTTTTCGGGCAATTTCTTCCGTCGACATGGTAGTCTTTCTCCAGACCTGTCAAGTTCTTACCTCTGATTGACGTCTCAAGTTTGGTTTACTGATACTCAGAGGATACTCTTAAGAACTCCCTAGCACAAACTTTCGCTTTCCTCTCGACGAAACACGCCAAATCCCAAAGTAAACAAGTTCGCCAAATCTGGAGAATGTCGTGCAAACAACTCTCCGGAATGGCGCATTGCGTTAGAAAAGAGCAAGAATCATCTATGAATGGGTTTGCCGTAACCCGTCGTCCTCCTTCGCCTTCTTGGGGGGGGGGGATTGGACGCCCGCCCCGGTTAAGGAGATACTTCAGCTCGACAAAGTCGTCAACGTCGTTTAAGGTGATTATATTTTTTCACACAACAACACACCACTGGCAAACAGAGAGGGAGACCGTGCAAATACCAGGGGTATCGCATTCGCACAAACACATCCGACTGACGGTGATACTGTTTTACCTTCCTTTTTTTCTGAGCCGTTGCTCCGCGAATCATTAACGACTATGTGACAGTTGTGGTCGCGGCTCTATCTGGTGGTCGCGTGTGGCTTGAACAGTGAAAAAAAAGCTGAATTGACTTCATTTCGAAACGTCACAATGCAGGCGAAATCAAAACGCGAAGAACTCACCCGAGAGAAAAACGCTCCCAATTTGGATTGAGAGAAGTCACTGTCAAATTCAAGAGGATGTCCGAATTAAGAGAAATTTACTCTCGGTTTAATTTTTTGTTTTTGCACAGTGCATTCCCGCTCAATTCGTGGAGCGCTCTCCAGAGCGTGATAATTAAGAGTTAAACGACTCATGGCACCGACGACAATCGTGACGCGTGCGGCGGACTCGCGGTGGTATCGCACTTTTTCCAGGTTGTCACCATGGAGAGCGAGCAGTGTGCTGCCCCCGGCAGTCAGCTCTCGTTTTCATGGGAAAATCATTATCTGATGTGCGTTTATAAGCCTAATTGATTTAATATGCCTCGAGCGGCGATTTCCGACTAGCTTCGCGTTGTGCGAATGAGTGGTATCAGGCTATTCTAGTGATTCATGGAATTGTCTCTACAGTTTTATTTTTGTTTATTTTACTAATTAATTCAGCGAGCAACATTTAGGTTAATTTTAAGAAAATCACAGCAGGTTAAAAAGGTTGCGAACGGTTGGTGAGTGCCTTGAAATAATCGTCAAAATTGAATGCTCCGATTGCAGAGACATCCACAATCCCTGTTTGGTTGTGGAAGGAGACATCTACCGATGAGAATATACACTAAGTATTGATCCTGGATGTCTATTTGTTGGCATTTTCGAACAATCAAATTGTCTTATTTTGAATGAGTTTCTTGATGCATCTCTTTAACGGTTCTTGCCACGATCTAGGAATCCTAGAAGAGACATTTCTAGACTTTTTTCAATGAGGTCCCATCAGCAAATCGTCAGCTGTGTGCTATCTTGTGACAACGACCATGTAGTACTTTTCGAGAAAATCGATTTTTAAAGTTTGATGATAAATATTTTTAAAACTATGAATGGTACACAGAAAAAAATAATGTAAATTTGGAAGCTGTAATTTTGGAAGGTTGAATGTTACCTCTTTTATGATGTAATTTTACCTCAATTTAGACTGAAAAAGTGACATTACATCAGAAAAGTGGCAAAATTACACATTTCCAAATGTGTAATTTTAACCTTTTTTCTGACATAAAAGATGTACCCCTTCCCAGATGTAATATTACCATGATTTTTTTTTCTGTGTAGAGCCAAACTTTTTGAAGCAATCAGTTCGTATCCAGGTTTTTAAGCGAAGATGGCGTTCGAATGTTGAACGTCCGAAATGTCAAAATCGCGCAGTAGCACCAACGTTAGAAAAAAAAAATGCTTCTGTCATGCCATGGCACACTTTTTTCGTAATGTTGGTACCACTGCGTAATTTTGACAATTCGGGCGTTCACCATTCGAACGCCATTTTTGCTTAAAAAGCTGGATACTATCGCTTATCAAACGAAGAAAAATTTTCCACATTTTCCAACAACATGTATGACGTGTCACAAGTGTGCACGATCATTTTGATGATCAAGTTATAGAAATTGCGAAAAACCACCAAAAACCTATTTTTTCAACATTTGTATTTTTAAAACCGCTGTAACTTCACAAGGTTTGGACTTAGGACAATGGTCAATGTGGAGACTTTTATGTAAAATTGTCTGGAGAATCGACTCTCGTGTTCGGATTTTGAAAATTTTGATGTTTAGAGCACTTTTGAAAAACAGTTTCAGTAAATGATTTTTGTATTTTTTTAGATGAGTTGCTCCATCCTGCATTTTTCGTGAGTCTTTTTGTAACATTTTTCACAAAAATTTTTAACGAAAAAAAATCGTGGGCTTACCCTCAAATTTGACTTTTAAACTTAAAAATCAAAAAATCTCATAAAAGTGGAGTGTTTTTTTCTTTCAGTGTATTTTTTTTTCGGAAAGCCCGGAAATGTCCTACAAGTTTGTCTTTGACCACTTTTTGATGCGATGCAACGGCTTCGAGATACACCAATATTTAAATTACGAAATACAAAAATATTTAAAACACTTACGCCCTTCTCAAATGTCACTATCGAGTGTAACTGGCTCAGCGTGGCCATTCAAGTCGGGAAATCGGGAAAGTTGGGAAAAAGTCGGGAATTCGTCAAAATCCGCCAAAAAGCGGGAAAAGTCGGGAATTTATGATTTTATGTCAAAAAGTCGGGAAAAGTCGGGAATTCTGAGCTTTTTTAACTCTTGAATAAATTTTGTAATATTTTATACAATTTCCAAATTGAATTCACTCATTTCTGCTTTAGTAACTTACTTTAAATTTAAGGTTATTTTCACTATTTCAATATATTTGAGTATGGAAAAGCTGTTTAAGACCTTTAAAATCTTTATGAATATTGGAGTCTTTGACACAGATTTTCATAATATTTTGTATGAATCAAATGATCGCTTTTAATTTTTGTTCACAAAACAAGAGGTATAGTTGATGAAAAACTAAAAATAAAAATAGAGCGTAATGGCCAGCTTAGAATTATGCTTCAATTCCATTTTGTCACATAATTGAATATTTGAAACAGGATTCGAACTTGAGTTTGGGAATAGTTTCATTTTTGGGTAAATATTTGTAATTGTTTAACTAAATTCATTAAGTAATTGAAAATGTGTTTTTTTCCAAATGTTGCCCTTGAACTTTTTTTGTGACTATGGGTAAATTATCTACCATAGATAAAGCTTGATTTTCAGTTTGCGGAAAACTAAAATATCGAATAAAATCCAAAATTGAAAAAGATTTTTACGTTTTGAAAACATAAAGAAAATATTGAAATTGCAAAAAAATAATCCAAGAAATTTTGAATTCTTGCATAATTATTTAAAAAAAATGTCTCTTCAAACAGTCGCTTAAAATAAGTGGGAAAACATAAAATCATATCAAACTGAATTTTCATTGAAAAAAAAAAAAACAGTTAAATACTGACCACTAGAAAAATTAACATTGATTAACACTCAAACGCTCGGGTAGTCATTTGACCCCTATTTTTTTTCTTAAAAATCTCATAACTTTTGGTAGAATTGACCAAATTGGATGCTTCCGGTTGCAAAAGATCCAGATTTGTCTATATTTTGAACTGTCAGATGGGGGACAAATATGGTCCACTTTTACCGGAGATATTCCGGATTCCGTTGGGGTACCGCGACCCACCTATTTGGAGTTTTGGTCAATAGAACAAAAACCATTGCACAGAAAAATGCCGGAAATGATGCAAAACTTCAAGGCATCATTCTAATACATCATCCTGCATAGACACATGGCATGGCCAAGACCTTCGGGCACCGAAACAGGTTCCAACCGAAAACGGTTCACTGAGCTGATGTCGATTGGTGCCCAGATGGAACCGGTTCCAGTGCCCCGTATGACTTAACCATGTCAATTATTTTTGCTGGATGATGTATTTGAAGGATGCCTTGAACTTTTGCATCATTTCCGGCATTTTTCTGTGAAAAGGATTTTGTTCTATTGAACAAAACACCAAATAGGATGGCCAAGGTACCCCAACGGAATCCGGAATATCTCCGGTAAAAGTGGACCATATTTGTCCCCCATCTGACAGTTCAAAATATAGACAAATCTGGATCTTTTGCAACCGGAAGCATCCAATTTGGTCAATTCTACCAAAAGTTATGAGATTTTTAAGAAAAAAAATAGGGGTCAAATGACTACCCGAGCGTTTGAGTGTTAAAAAAATCAATACCGTAAAACGGGGTGACTTTGATAGCCGGGGTGACTTTGATAGGTTTGAGATTTTTCCGCAAAATGAAGAGTACAATTAAAATACGTAAGGAATGGTTCAGAAACATACTGACCGTGGTAGAGAAGTGTTCAAAGTACCTCATGAAGAACTTTTCATAAATTTTTGAAAAGTTTATAAAGTTAGTTAACTATAGTTAAGAAAATGTGGATGAAAGTCATTATTTTAAACTTCTTAAAGTGTCATGATTTTCTCAATGAACATGATTTTTAATCGGAAAATGGAATGCATTTTCGGATTCTTTGGACAATTTTCCACTAGGAGAAGGTTAAATAAGTTTGTAAATAATAAATAATATGTGTTTTTGAAACACAATTTAAAAAAATCTCCAAATTTATAGGCAAATTCAGTTGAACAAATTTCATGTAAAATGTGAAAACTTGTGATTCGTGCTTCGAATTCAGTTTAAAATGCAATATAAATCGATAATTTTATAAACAAAACTATTTTTAACAAATTGCAGGCTAAATTCCGACTTTTTAGCAATTTTACCTAAAATTTATATGTATTTTGTTAAAAAGCTTATAAACTTAGTTAACTTAATATAAACATTGATTTTTTTCTTATAAACTATATCAGCTACTTTAGTGATGGTACATTTAACGTACAAATAAAGTTTGAACATCTTAAATATGATTTTAACAAGAAAAACTATGACTATCAAAGTCACCCCGGAATTAAAACCAAGAATTTTTAGCGTAACTATTTTTCTAAACACTATTGAAAAAACTTTTTTTTCCAAAATAGTGCATGGACTTTGTGTGGCCTACCCCAGTACATGTTTTAAAAATAATAATCTTGAGAAAAACCTTACCTGTTGGAAAATATTCTAAAAACAAATTGAAATCCTATCAAAGTCACCCCGGTTTACGGTATCAAAAATTACATAATTTAAAAGGGAACTTGGCAAAAACATTTTTTTTTTATGAATTCCTTGACATTTTTCTAAATCCTTTGAATGAATAATAACAGCAATTACGTTTTAATCATTCTTTGATTTAAAATGATGATGAAGTTAAAAAAATATCAAAAACTATACGTTTGCCAATTTAAAAAATACCATGGAAGTTATAAGTATTGTTGAACTTGCGATAATTTTTCAAAGACTAATTGTGTTTCTACTCTGAATCATAATAATGAAATTACATTTTGGAAGTTTTCTTTATTAGTTTCTGTATTTTCAAAAAATGCCTATATTTGGATTTTTTTTAATTCATTGAGATTTTTTTTTCGGTGGTTAATATTGAGCGTAGGATAACATGTCTACAAAGTTTCATTGAAATCGGAGAGGGTCGAGAAAAAATTATCTAAAAAATTCCTGTTTTGGGCTGGAATTGCTCAGTATTTGAACTCAAAAAATCGTATGAAAAGTGCGATATTGAACTCAGAAAATCATGATTTTTGGTAAGGGTGTAACAAACTACCAGCGCGTTAGGGATGCTGAAAGAGATAAATCGATACACTCATTTAAAATAAGACCATTTGATTGATTGGGAGCCAACCTACACCCTTACCAAAAATCATGACTTTTTGAGTTCCAAACCCCACCTTTCATACGATTTTTTGAGTTCAGGTACTACAAACATAAAAATGGTTATATAGGTTGAACTGAAAAAATCGTATGAAAAGTGGGATCTGGAACTCAAAAAGTCATGATTTTTGGTAAGGGTGTATAGACATCTTGGACCCTTGTTTAGGATTAAATCTCAACCAATCAGGTAATGTTTACACATTTGGGGCGACAAAGTGCCAATCGAACGGAGTGAACGGGAGAGCAGAAGAGAGAGTATTCAATAACAATTTGTATGGAAGTGTCACGGTAGGAAATCACCACAGCAGATTTGCGTCGCGTCCGATTTGTGTGAATGAGTGAACAGGTTTGAACGTTTTCAGCAAAATC
This sequence comes from Culex quinquefasciatus, assembly GCF_015732765.1. Classification (NCBI taxonomy): domain Eukaryota; kingdom Metazoa; phylum Arthropoda; class Insecta; order Diptera; family Culicidae; genus Culex; species Culex quinquefasciatus. Next base: position 175,078,067 of record NC_051863.1, read on the forward strand.
ATCTCTATGATCTCGCGAGACCTCGGTCGGCCTCAATCAGCTGATGTTGACATCTTGCTCCACAAAAAATGATGATTGGATGCACTTCAATTCGCACAAGTCTCAACGGATGGCGCAAGGTTCAATTACACCCCACCTGCACCAGGTTGCTCTAGAAGTGCGTGTTACACCTTACAGAACAGCATCACCTCTCGATGAAGTCAGATGTAACCCAAAACGGTCGGCCGTCCATTCCTTTCATCATCAGCATCATCGAATGGGGTGGGAGATTGCTGCTGGTTGGCGTGAAGAGCCATATCATTCCAGCTTCTCTACTTCATCGTGTTGTGGCTAGAGAGATGTAGCAACCAATGCTGTGGAACCCCACGAGTACATAGCTCGACGAAGCGCCGAAGGAAAAATCCAAAAACAACTAAAAAACGGCATTTATGTAGTATACAACATAAAGCAGTTTGCATTATTTATGCTTGCTTTCTCCATGTTGGGCCTCGCAGATCCCCACTTGCCCCCCCTAACTTTGGTGTGTCTTATCACGGCGAGGGAACGCTTCGTTGAACAACGGCGAGTGTGGGAGCTGTTCACAGCTCATACATTCACCTACATCCTGGGGAACTCACATACAGAGAGAGAGATACAACCGGGAATAACTAGATTATGCTATAGAACCGCACGCTCTGAAGTAGGTGGCAAAAAATGCTCCGTTCTGAAATACGGCACAATAATGGAGCCCGAAACAGAGGAGTGAACTCGCCGGCAGGCAGAGAATGTTCGGCAAGAAGCCGTTCCAAGAGACCAGGACGCTCCTCTTTGTAGTCAACATCGAGGCAAGTGTGATATGACATATTTTATGGGTTTTTGCGCGCGGCCTGGAACAGCATCCAGGATGGAGCCTCTGAACTGGTCGTCGTCATCGTCGAAACTCGGTAGAGACGGGGTGAGTTGGTCCCACAGGGGGAGGACGGTGCCGGCCGGACTGGAAATACGATCATAAATTTTCGTCTCGTATAATCCGCTGAGCGGGCTGTGCCAGCCCGCGGTATGTCCTTGTCGTCGACCCGTCGTGCCTGTTGAGGAGATCTACGGGTTTGTGCATGCGATTCCGCTTCGATGCTTGGGTCTGAACCATACTGAGTAGAACTGCTCTTTAAATCTGGTTTGAACTCTGTAGAACCTGAACCAAATGCACAACAAAACCTCCAAAAATTATTTTCAACTAAAATTTTGGTTTGTGAAACATTGACCTATTCTTCTGCAGCTAGCTTCCAATTGGAACGTGGCGTTACATCGTGCTGCCATCTGGTTTTTTGAAGTGCAAGAGTGGAAAAGTGCTGAGTCATCGTCTAAAAATAGACGGCGTCCTATCTCGCCCAGCAAAATGAAGTCGATAAAGTAGTCGTTTTCGATGGAGAAAAAGTGGAAAACGTGGTCTAAAAATAGCGACGCTATCCCCCTATTGATTTCTAATGGTCATAACGCTTGCTTAGGGCGTATCCGAAACCATTCACATTTTTCAAAAACTGCTTAAAGTTTCCCTGTGTACTCTATCAGTGTCAACAAACCAACAATGTCACACCACCCTTGAAACGTGACTGCTCAACCCAAACCCTGAACTCTAATCGATGTAAATTTTGGCAAACTCTTCTTCTGTCTTTTCCACCTTGCAGCATCCCTAAATTATTAAACAGTTTGTATTTATTCATACCGAATGACCACCAAACGCTAGATAGTGCCACCACCACCTCCGATGGGCGTGGCTTCGGGAAGCAGAACATGCACTGCTCCCCGGTTTGGTGTGTGGCTGTATGTAAACAACTCCGGAAGAACGCTCCTCCAGCATCAAACTAAGGTTTACTTGTTGCACTGTTGAGATGGGCTGCAAAAAAGTTTGGTTATACCTAAACTTTTTTGTTGTACCGAACAAATAATATTTAAAACAAAAACAAATTTTTCAATTGCCAAAAAAATCATCCAAAATCTAGAAACACCATTTCTATCTGTGCCAATTGGGTCTTTCTCCACGAAACTCACTTCCTCTTCCGATAGCATCAAACCTGAACCGACCAACACCAGTGTGTGAGAGAGAGCATAGAAACAGGCATAGATGCCCCAGTGTCGGCCTGCTTAACCCTCAACCCGCCCCCCTCTCTCGTACAACCAAACCGTGACGACATTGCTCCACTCGAAGAAATGTGGAGCGGGCGGGGAGAATTTCCCTTTTCCTCTCTTCCACTTTTGTCCCCCACCTTACGCAACTTCATCGTGCGCGTCTGGGCGAGTTCCAGAGAAAAGCCTCTTTTAAATTGTCAAACACCACGATTTTCCCCACCAATACATGTAAAGTTGGCATCGAAAATGAAGTGCGTGGAGAAAAACAGATACCAAAAGGGCTGCTGCAATTTCAGTGCGACGTGAAAATTAAAATAAATAAACATTTAATGACTCTTTTACACACACCGCCTGGTCCGACTGTAAATAATAATACAATTTCATTACGTCCAATTAAACGTTAATAAAAATTGTACACACAACCAATCGCGATTTTGCAGCAGAGAAACAAAAAGTTAGCCGCGAGAGAGAGAGAGTGAGAGTAAGAGAGAATGAACGAGAGAGAACAAGCGAACGAAAAGTAACAAAGTGAGAAAATAAAACAGATTGTGGGATATAATAATAACAATAATAACACTACAAAACATAGCCAGCCTCGCACCAATACACTCACGCCAGCCCCACCACCAACACACGCGCAGTGAAATGTCAAAAAAATTGTCAACAAGCGAAACAGCCGCCGGCTTGGCGGCCGTTTGTGTTTGTGTATTTTTTTTTATGAGGGCTCCCCCACCACACCAATACTGGTATGAATTTTGTGTGAATTTACATGCATGTACAAATTTGTACATAAAAGGGCCAAAAATTAGAACAACGCACACACTCACACACACCCGTTGAAGAAACAGTTTGTGTATTTTCTTTTGCAAGGAGTAATAACATGAATAGCAAAGCGATCGCGCATGTTGGTCATTCAATCGGTGCGGAGGAAAATGTGTAAATATTACAGTTGGGCGGAAGGTACAGGGTTATTACATAAATTAGATAACATTTAAAGCTGGTTAAAGACGCTTCAAATTTTAAATTATTTTTTGAATCAGCCTAGTATAATAATAGTACGAGGCTGATTCAAAAAAATATTTGAAATTTGAATCAGTCTCGTCCCTCGGCTCTGGTTGAGGTCGAGAGGGGATGTGGTGAAAGAATAAAATTAATAAAAACTGAATTTCAAATTTCAAGGGGAAACGGGAAATTTTCAACATATTTCCCAGGAAATCCCGGGAATCCCCGGGAAATTTGAAAAATAATCAAAATTCTGATCCTGTTTCTGATTAATATTTTGCAACAGAACTGTATAGAACAGCAACTTTAACGTCCAACATATGCGTGAGGATCAATTAATGGCTTGAATGTTTGTAAAAAATTATGCAGCTTTGAGAACATTTTATAAATTTTCTTATTATTATGCTGTTTTTCAAATCGTACCAAATCAAAAGAAAATATTCTTAGTATTTTTTGTTGAGAAGTATTTTTTAATCAAAGTGTTTGGACAGTGAAAATCTATGCTCCAAAACAATGAAATTGCTTTTAAATTTGTCTCAGTGACTATAACGGTGAAATGAAAAAAATAAAAAAATATATCATGCAGAAATGTTTCAGAACAAGTATTGTCAACTTATGAATCTATTAATCATTGAATTTGCCTCAAAAATCTAATTTCGATTTCGTGTCTTCGGCAAAGTTCGAGCCAAACATTTCATTAGGGCACAAAACCAAAAACCGCGATTCGAGAAAATCGCTTGCAAAAAGTGCACAACTTGTTTCAATTCCTATTTAAAAAAGAAGCTTGACTGATGGCATTTTTACTTATGATACGATAAAACACATCATTTTCCTCAGCTCTGCTTGAATGCTTTTTAATTTATGTTGATTTTCGCAATAAAACTCATTATTTAAAAAAAAAATCGTTATTAGGCCCTTTTAACTTTCCAACTGTTGTTCATAATGGGCCCTTTCTAGATGCAATTTCAAAGAGAATTGAAAGGGCACTAAAGCGCTGTCATCCGATTGTTGTGTTGAATGATGTTTATGGGACCTTTTGTTAAGTTAGAAATAATGAGGAATTCAGCAAACATTATGTTAATTGGTGAAGTTTTGTGATCGAATGGTGAGAATAAGGCATGTGAAACATAAAAATTCTTCAAATGTGTACTGAGCAGCATCCGCAGGACCGTATTAAATATTGTGTTTCGGCGAAGTTTTTTTCTGCAGAAATCTTTGGTGAAACGTAAACCAAACGTTGTTTTGAAGTGAATTAGTGTTAAGAATGTATGAAAAGTTCACTTCAACTACGAAAAACTAACGAAAAAGAAAAGGGCACAATTGAACTTTTTTTCTGGTTCGGAGTGAACATTCTTATGGGCCCTTTTGAGTTTTTGATTTTTTCAATAGGAAATTGTTTGTTATCAATCTGATTCTTGGAGGGGATGTAGGGAGTGTACTAATGAATGGAATAGTGGAATAATCCCGAATGTTTACGTTTTGGTTTTGTGCCCTATTGAAATGTTTGGCTCGAGTTGTAGGTATGGATACGGACTACACTGGAAAAAAAATGATACACGGTAAAAAAAATTGGTGATTTTTTATTTAACTTTTTATCACTAAAACTTGATTTGCAATAAAAATAATATTTTTTATTTTTTTTATATGTTTTAGAGGACATAAAATGCCAACATTTCAGAAATTTCCAGGTTGTGCAAAAAATCATTGACCGAGTTATGAATTTTTTAACAAATACTTATTTTTTTAAAAAATCGAAATATTGGTCGCAAAATTTTTTCAACTTCATTTTTCGATGTAAAATCAAATTTGTAATCAAAAAGTACTTAAGTAAAATTTTGATAAAGTGCACCGTTTTCAAGTTGATTCCATATTTAAGTGACTTTTTTGAAAATAGTCGCAGTTTTTCATATTTTTAAATTAAATATATTTTTGAAAAGCTGCGAAAATTCTCTATATTTTGCTTCTTCGGACTTTGTTGATACGACCTTTAGTTGCTGAGATATTGCAATGCAAAGGTTTAAAAACAGGAAAATTGATGTTTTCTAAGTCTCACCCAAACAGCCCACCATTTTTTAAGAAAAAAAAATTTTCCGTTCTTTTCGAAAACATTATTTTCAAAAATTTTAAATCAAGACTATCATTTCAAAAGGGCCAAACATTCAATATTACGCCCTTTTAAAATGTTAGTCTTGCCAACTGAAAAGTTAAATAAAAAAAATCACCAATTTTTTTTACCGTGTATCATTTTTTTCCAGTGTAGTCCGTATACAACTTTGCCGAAGACACCAAATCGATCAAAAAAATCCTTTAAAAGATACAGATTTTTGAATTTTCATACATCATTTTTGTATGGACAGCTGCGAAATTTGTATCGAAAATTATATGGACAAACTAATGATGCAAAATGGCTTCTTTGGGCATACCGAAGGAACCAAAAAAGTTTCAGTCGGATTAAAAAGTACAAAAATTAAAATTGAAGAAAAAAGACCGATTTCGTAGAGAATTGCTCTTTTACAATATTTGAAGCGAGTTTTTGAAATATGGTTGCTTTCTTTGGGTAAATTTCATATGATACAAAGTTGTTTTTTTTAATGAATTTTCATAGTTCCATTTATGGTATGATTTTAGTTATATGGTTATATGGCCTAATAAATTTATTAGATTAACATAATTTTAATAGTGTTAAAGTGGTTTTAATTAAACGATATTTTTTCATATTTAAAATTTATAACTTCAAACAGTTATTTCTCGAATACTTTTAAACAAATTCTTCTCGAACAACCCATTATATCAATTCAAATTTTATCCAATTTGGTCAAGGTAAACAAAAAAGGTTAATATCTTATTTTCAGATGATATAACAAAAAAAAAGTTAGAATAGATTGTCGAAAATAAAGTAGGCAATATTCATTCTATAATAGCGTAATTTTTGTTGCCCAACATATTACCAAACAATATTCCTAGTTGCGAATGCTTCAGGAATAAATATTATCTGAATCAAACCTTGACATGAAATTTGCAGGCAAGCTGATTAGTTCAGATTGAAATGAATCAAAAACATTGGGATTTTTTTTCGCCGGACGGGAAATTGGACGCTCTAGTGGAAAATCATGAACACTATTTTGAAATGTCAAAAAACCGGAAGTTATCGGTCAAAATTTAAATTTGCTTGGCTATATTAAAAAAACAGTGCACTTTATTGAAAAATTTGGTAAGTACTTTTCGATAGAAAATTCTATTTCATATTAAAAAAAGAGGTCAAAAAATTTCAACTACAAGATTTAGTTTTTTTTACAAAAATCACTATTTAAAAAACCGTAACTAGTTATTTTGGTTCATATTTCTGAATGGCTGAAAAGATGCGGGTTTTTGTCCCCTAAAACATATTATTAAAAAAAATAATAAGATTTTGGGAAACTGAAGTTTTGTGAAAAAAAAAAAATCGTTAATGTTTTTCCGAATCAGATTTTCGAATATTTACGCATTATTTTTGTATGAACAGCTGCCCAAATTGTATGGAGACTTTTATGGATGAACCAATGCACAGTGGGCGAAATGGAACCCAAAATAGGACTTAATTGAACGCGGCTGATTCCCTGGTATGAATAATAGTGTTATTTATGTAAAAAATCCGGGGAATCGATTGACCGCACGAAACGGCAAAGGGTCCATTTTGCCCCAATTCCCCATTTTTTCAAATTTTTTTCTTGAAAATCGGTCTGTATTTAGAGCGGAGGCTTTATGTGGCCTTCCAAAATGCACTTAACTTATGTGAAAATGTCCCAGGAATTCAGTAAAAATAACCACTTGCACCGCAAAAATCATCTAGGGTCCATTTAACCCCAATTCCGCTATAAAAGCATTTTTGGCCGTTTTCAAATGTTAGGTCAGATTTTAAAAATCTGAAAATATTTTTATCATAAAGATCAGACAATTTTACATTAGAATGACGATTTGCACTTGAAAGTTTGACACATTTATGTTGATATAGAAATTAAACTAAATAAAATGGTTGAAGAATCACTTTTGGGCCAATTTTCCCAAACGCAGAATAAACTGCCTTTCACATACATTTTATTTTTATCAAACCCACAAAGTTTGAGCCAAATAAAAAATACAAATAAAATCCATTTCTGGTTTTGGTAGTGATTTGCTCGTTAGTCTTAAAGAATTCATTGAATTTCATTAACATAAAACTTATCAAAATAAATGTAAAAAAATCGGGGGATTTGGAAACAGTTAAAAATATTATTTTAATTCTGTTTGTTCTATTTGTATTTTTTGCCTTTTAAATTATTGATAAAAAAGTTCGCAGTTCAACAAAAAAAAAATATCCCATTCTTAGCGAGTGTGGGAAGGCTTTGCCGTCTGCTTCAAACAAGGGGAGAACCAACATGAGGGAAATAATGCAGTAAAAAAAAAGGAGGTCGTGCCAGCAGTGGCTCAATTTAATGAAATTGTGTGCTCTGTTCGCGCAAAGAAGAAACCTTGATTAAAATGTAATAACGCGAACGTATGGTAGCAAGTATGAGCAAGTGTGTGTAGAATGTGAGCAAAGGAAGACAAACCAGCAAATTTGCATGTATTGCTTACCTTTTCGGAACTTGGGTTAGTGTTTCCGGATGTATGGATTTTTTTTTTGCTAACGGGATACAAGCTGCAAGCTTGAAGTTGCTGGAGTTGCTTTTGGCACTGCAAACACTACCGTCACAATCATCGTTGACGATGTCGTCTCGTGACTGCGCGTGAGGTTTGTGTGTGCAGATTTTCAAAAAACGTGACGTCACACAATTATTGCTCTTGCTGGTCTGTGTGTAAATACACACAAACGACAGGCCGGCGGAAGAGACCGGGAAGTCCTCTCTACCACAACCACCACCCGGCGGACACATCCACCGGAATTCTGCACGAACAACCCCCCCTCGACTCTCGACAAGTCGATGACGGCACGCGCGGAGGAGTGACGAAAGGTAAACTTGAATTTCTTGTTTTTCTACTACACACTCTCTAGTGTGTGCTGGGTTGGTATTGCGAGGAGTGCTCCCCTTTTACCACTACACAGCAAACGTAACCTGCGAATGATGAGGGTTCCCCTGCTTATCTACGACATGCTAGAAGTGATATGAACTCAACTTCCAGGCACTGATAACTTGTCAACCTGGAGAGGTTGTAACGAACTCTGACTTGCGTTGCTGTCTCAAGCCTTGACCTCGTCAACGGAAGCTAGTAGGGGCGTGACTCTACCTCCTTTGCGTTCAACCTTACTGTGTTTTGACGCGTTGAATCATCCGTGAGTCACTCGCGCACATCTGGTTCCGATGACCAAATCGAGAGTTTCCCCCAAACGTCGTCGTGCATATCTTTCCACTACCACCTTCGACTAAGAGGTAGATCCTAAGAAAATTGGCGCGTGGATTATTCTTTCTCAACTTGGGAGTTGCAAGAAATGGGAGAACAAGGGGGAAATTACACACACCCGAGAGATCTATTTATAATTCCCGCGCGCGCCAAACGAGGAAAAGAGCAACCTCACGCGAGGAGGACGACGGCAGTTCAGGACTATATTTAATCGCGGACTGGCGTTGGTGTTAATTGCAGTTTAAGTTGCCAGCAGCATTATACCGATGCCAATGCTCGGGTGTGTTTAGTGTCGGATTACTGACTTTTTAGAGGTGGGAACGTTGCTGTTAGGGGGGATTAATCAATGCGTGGAAAGTCTCCAATTTGGCGTTGACTGATAATTGTGTAAGGCGCAATCATATTAATCTTATTTTCCATATAAATGGTTACAACTAAAAATCAAACTTTTTTTTATCTTCGCAGTTCACTGCTCTACACAGCAAACATTTTCGCTTTAAAATCGATTGCAAAATTTAATTGTGTCCTTGATCCTTTATCGACATTTCGGTCATGTATGTTACCTGTTAATGTGTTACTAATTTCTTCATGTAACATTAAATTTCATCATTTTTTTTTCTGTGTAGCTTTCACAAAGTTTATTTTTCATTTGTTTGGTATTTCGTTCATAAAGCCTTTTTCATCATTTATCTTTCCATTTGGGGACGTTTGAATATTCATACTCAATAAAGAATAATTTGGGAAAAAAATCACACCAGCCATCTCTGGAATCCTTTCGAAAGGGCCGACACTTTTTGACTGATAAGTAAAACTTTTTTTTTTGTTTTTATGGTGGTCCAATCATCAATCAACGCTACAACTTGAGTTAACCCTCTACCGCCCAAATTTTTTTTCGAAAATTTTTATTTTTCCCGTGTTTAGGAGGTCATTTTGAGCAACTTTTGTTCTACGAAAAACATGACTTCTCTTGTTTTATGTTTTTGAAGTTTCATTTTTAGTATTTTAATCTGCATTTATCTTGCTTAGTTTACGTTTGTTTTTGATAGTATTTGGCCTACACTACCACCTGCTATCATTACATTTTGCCTCTCTAATTTTTTCTTGTTTTTACAGTAACTTTTTCAATTTTCTGCATGTTTTTTACATTTTCTGCTATAAAATGGCACCATTATCATTTAAATTGTAAATAAATGCGTAGAGGCATAGTCTGGGGCACTAGAAAAATTGCTGCATACTTCTTTTTACTGAAAGTATAGGAAATGTTAGTAAAAAACACAGCCAAAGTTGACCCCAAAAAAAAATGACATTTTTAAAAACATTGTCAAAGTCACATAAAACAATAAAAATTTCTAACCCATACATTTTCTAAAATTTTAAGAGTTCTTCTTTCTAATGCTTTTTAAAGATCAAAAATTGGTTGAAAATTTGATCTGGCACGGATTTTCTGACTAATTTTGCTCAGGCGCGGATTTCAGGCGGATAGCAATTTTGATAAACAAAATAATTGAGAACGATAGAATTTCTTTCAAATTACAGAGGAAAATATTATTCGGAATTGAATAAATTCAACCTTTTTCGTTGAGTGCAAAAACATCGATTTCTAAGAGTTGTTAATGAAGAAAGTTTTCTTCTAAAAATTATTGATTGTTTTTTTTTAATACGTAACTTCGAAATAATCTTCAAGGAGCGATGTTTTTTTAAAACGTTTTGAGATTTGTTTTATAAATTTAACATAACATTACAACTCATTATTTCTAAAACAGCAGTTTCACAATTCATATTAATAACAATTTTATTAAAATCAAAATAACAAAATTCGGAAAACTTCAGAATTTCACAACATTTAAGCTATTAAACTTTTTAGATTTTCTAAGTTTTTTCAATATAAAAATTTAAATTTTTATATTTTTGGTTTACTGAAAAAATTAAAAAAATCTGTTACTACTCTGATTCAGGTAGAATTGATTCTACTCCCAATTATCACAACATGACGAAATCCACTCAGCAATCTGCTGAAATCTCCGTCTTAAAGCGAAATGTAATGTAAAAATAAAATAAAATAAGAAATCTGGAATTCAACAATTTCAAATCTCAGAAACTTACATATTCAAATTAATGAAAAAAAAAAACAGAATTCATCATTTGAAATTGCCGAAACTTACAGACTCACAAAACCTAAAAAAGTACGAATTATTAAATTAAAAAATAACGAAAATATTAGAATTGTTTTTTTTTGTTTTTAATTTTTTATGAAAGTTCCTAAGTTATCAAATTATTAAATTATTAAATTATTAAACTATTAAATTATTAAATTATTAAATTATTAAATTATTAAATTATTAAATTATTAAATTATTAAATTATTAAATTATTAAATTATTAAATTATTAAATTATTAAATTATTAAATTATTAAATTATTAAATTATTAAATTATTAAATTATTAAATTATTAAATTATTAAATTATTAAATTATTAAATTATTAAATTATTAAATTATTAAATTATTAAATTATTAAATTATTAAATTATTAAATTATTAAATTATTAAATTATTAAATTATTAAATTATTAAATTATTAAATTATTAAATTATTAAATTATTAAATTATTAAATTATTAAATTATTAAATTATTAAATTATTAAATTATTAAATTATTAAATTATTAAATTATTAAATTATTAAATTATTAAATTATTAAATTATTAAATTATTAAATTATTAAATTATTAAATTATTAAATTATTAAATTATTAAATTATTAAATTATTAAATTATTAAATTATTAAATTATTAAATTATTAAATTATTAAATTATTAAATTATTAAATTATTAAATTATTAAATTATTAAATTATTAAATTATTAAATTATTAAATTATTAAATTATTAAATTATTAAATTATTAAATTATTAAATTATTAAATTATTAAATTATTAAATTTCCGTAACAACCCTGGAATCCAAAAAGGGTCGAAATTTAGCTATTTCTTAATACGTTGCAAAGTCATGGTGTAATCGATGTTTCAATATGAAAAGTTTGAGCTAAAAAAGATTTTCCATAATCACTTTGTAGTTACTACTTGTAGAAAATTCAATTTCTAATCCGAATCTGTAATAATATTTATGTTAAGGAATGGTTTCGATGTCATACGCAACAAATTTCGAGAGAAAGTGAGAAAAAAAATTGACTTATAATTTCACTCAAAAGGTGTTGCAAAACTTGATTTTTTCATCACTCGTTGTATTTATTCAACTCGTTGAACTGCGTTGGAAAAAATTACGGGTCGCGCTGAAAAATCTTTTCTTTTTGTAACTTTTTGCATGAAATACTAGTTTGTGGCTTTCTTTATAGTTCCTGTGACATTTTTTTTAGGAAATTGCGTGAACATTTGAAAAATATAGGGCTTGGGCAACTGTTGGAAAAACACGAAAATTTAGCAAAACAAAATTCACAAAACGTTAACTTTAGAAGGATTTTTCTCGGAAATAATATAACTGTATTGTCTTACATTTTTCAAACACTCAAAGATAATAAATTGGCATGTTTCGACTTCTGCAGATTAACGATTGCAATACATCCGTTTTACGATTTATGTTGGTATCACAATATATGGCCTTATATATCCCATATAAAACACTGACCAGCATACTTCCCCAGACCCAATAATCGCTGTTTGTTTTTAATCTCGCCATTCTGCGCGATATAAAACCATCAATTTCGGTGACCCAAACCACCGCGGCAACAAGTAGTTTACGACCCGGACGCCGCGCATATGTCGAGCCGTAACTCCGTAGCACGCGCCCTCCAAATCCAATATAAAGTCATTATCTGGGTAATAGAATTTCCTAATCTTGGCGCGCTGAGTTCTCCCCCTCCTGCTGCTGGTTACATTTTCGATGTCACGACAGCAAAAGGCTTTTTCCGCTTTTCCATCGAAGCAGGCTGTGGGGAGGAGTTTCTAAAAGGACGCCATCTAATGGGGTCAAAACGTGCCCCGTCGTCCTGACTGGAACGGTGGAAGAAGTGCCACACCGAAAAAGTGTCCTCCTCGCGCTTCTTGACTTGGCGCGACTCGGCGGCGGACATTCCTGGATGGGGAGGAGTGCGGGGACAAATATTGTTTTATGGGTCTTTCTGCCCCATGGCGACGACGGCGATTTTCCTTTTTCTGTGTGCGTTTTTTTTTGTTCTCTCTATGAAAAGTACATAAGAACGCGAGGACGCGATGGTGTACTAGAATGCAAAAGGACGATGCCGTATTGATCCCGATGCCTTAACTTGGGGGTTGTATTTCAAGTGTGTTTGATTGAATTTAGCGGGTGGAAACGAGAGCTCAACACGCAGATGTTCGTGAGGACTTTGAACAAGATTGAAGATTATGGGCTACTTTAAAAACTTAAATAGAAATAATGTTATAATCAATACAATAATTGGAAATAGCTGAATCTTACTGCAATATGACCTTCCAAATCGGGCATGTAGTCACGTCGTTCCGAGCTTGAACTTCACCACCAGTCTAGCCAGATGGCCACAGAACGCTCAGACTGGCTGGCACAATATTTGGATAATTCCAAAGCAACAAAAATGAAAATAAATAAATACACGAAAATAAACAAGTTGCATGTGGTAAACGATTGCAACCACTGGAAAATGAGTTCATATACACCGAGATTGTGACTATATTTGCATGTAAATCTTCATGTTGCACACTGCTCCGGTACATACAACCCCATGTACAGACCGCACAAACGGTTGATGAAAGGGAGCGGGGGGGCTAGTCTTGGGCATAATTTAGCTGAGAGAAGCAGCGAAAACGACGAGAGAAAGCTGCTGCTAGAAGTGGCGGACACAGAGTTGGTACTGACAGCTCGACATTTTTGCCTGCCACAATTAACGCAGTAGCAACAATGTGCGGCAAATTTCGTTCTGATGAAAATCCTGACCTAGATTATTTGCACAGCTATAGTGGTAGACTCAACAAATGATGATGATTCAATTATTGTGGGATAAACGTTGGCTTTGGTGTGGTGTTTATCAACAAACAAATTTGTGTTGATAAATGCTGCTTCCACAAACACAACAGTCGATTGTGGACTCAGTGACCACTTATTATTTATGGATGTTAACCACAAATATGGAAAATTTAATTCACATACAAGCGAATCCTAGTTGTCAGACACTAGATGAATCCTAATCATAACATAGAGCTTTAAAAAATCAAAATAAAACCAAAACTAAATAAACCAAAATGAGAAGAAAGCAAAAATCATAGAAATATAATACGTCGCTTTTAATCTTACTATCTAAAGCTTTATTTTCAAAATCATTTTTCTGATACTTTTTAAGTATTGAAAGTTATGCCTTGAGTATTAATTTGGCCAAAATACGATTTTACCTTTGTTGAAATGGGCGAGAGATGAAATTTTATACAAAATTGAAATTAAAATTAAAAATTACAGAAATGGTATCTAAATATTCTACACCCAAACCAATCATTTTTGCAAAGTGATGTAAGCTCATGGAGATAACATTGAAATGAAACATTACTGCAAACGGACAGTGAGATGGTCATCCTTGCAGTGGTTTTTGAAGCAGAAAGTGTCACAAAATGCATTTCACAGTTATGCTTTTTAACTTTTATATTGGCTGTGCAAAATAAAAATATGATATTTTTTTCCAGCAATCTAAATTCTTTTCTGGGTCTTGAAAATCGTCTTTTGCATAAACAAATTGAAGAAAATTTCCAAGGGAGATAGTGTTGCAAAATCATTTTATAAAATGCGTTAAAAAAACTTAATACTCAAACTTCAATGCCCATTAGAGCGTCCAATTTCCCGAGGTTACAAAATTCCCGGGAAACGGGATATTTTTAACAAACCGAAAATTGTTCTGATCCTGGTTCGCATTATTATTTTGCAATATAATTGAATAGACTAGCAACTTAAATATTCAAAATATGAGTTGGGATCAATTAATGCTTCGACTGCTTGTAAAAAAAACATAACTTAAAAAAAATATAGAAGTTTTCTAAATTTCTAAGCTGTTTTTGAAAATTCGTACAAAATATCAAAAAAAATCATTAGTAGGGGAAATATACCCATTTTAATCACACTAAGCCGTTCGACCCATTCTCATCACTTTTGCCATTTTCCGCTATTAAATCATCATTTTCAGATGTATCAACAGTGATGAGTTGCTTGCTCACTTTTATTTGAGCTATTTATCACTTTGGAACAGTCAAAAACACTTTCTTTAAGCTGTAATTCATGATCAAAGTGCTGATAGGCCGATAATAGAAATAGGCTGAGAAAGGGTATAGTTCCCCTATTTTTTCTTAGGAAGTATTATTTTTCTAATCCCAGTGTTTGCCCAGAGAGTAAAATAACGTCATGATTCGAATTCCCGGACGCTTCAAAACCCGGACACTTCAACTTGTTTTATCAATTATTTGGATATAAGTTCGCATTATGAATGTCAAAACTGTGTTATTTGATGAATTCCAACATCAACTTTTATTTAAAGTTTGTTTGAACGCTGTAGTTGATGCCAAAACAATAAAATAAAATTACAAGTTTACCAAAAATGCGAAACATTTCAACGGAAATATTTCATAGGCGTCCGAAGCACCGGGAAGGCAAAGCAGAAAATTGTGGTTCTGATTTTCCTAAATTCTAGCCATTTTTATATAAACTTTCGATTGTTTTGATGTTAACAGCTTAGGGACCATCCACAAACCACGTGGACACTTTTTTGGAAATCTCAACCCCCTCGTGGACAATTGTCCATACAAAAAAAATCTTTTGTATGGATCGTGGACAATCGCCATACCCCCTAAAGTG
Organism: Culex quinquefasciatus; assembly: GCF_015732765.1. Taxonomy (NCBI): domain Eukaryota; kingdom Metazoa; phylum Arthropoda; class Insecta; order Diptera; family Culicidae; genus Culex; species Culex quinquefasciatus. The sequence goes on from NC_051863.1 coordinate 175,093,378, forward strand.
TCCACGTGGTTTATGGATGGTCCCTTATTTGAGACCTAAAGAATGCCATTCACTAACATTTCAGTCCAAATTTGTGCGATTCATAAGCAAAATCGAGTGTCCGGAATTCGAAGCAAAAGTGTCCGGATTTCGAATCAGCTTTTATCAGTGTCCGGGGTTCGAAGCACAACAAGTCATTTGAATTTTCAAATTCTGATGAAAAATTGTTAGAAAAGACATATTTTGCATGCATTCTCTTAAAACTGAGTGTTTATACGAAATCCTGATGATATTTCTTCATTTCCAACTTATTACATGATTCTTTGCCAGCTATAACAAAAATAATATGGTACTAAGTGTCCGGATTTCGAATCATGACGTTATCAATGCTCCAAAACCATAAAAAATGGCTTTTAAATAATGTACCCGTGAATAGTATGAGTGAATATGATCCAGAATAATATTGACACATTAAGTTGAAATGATAACAAAAACCATGCAGAAATATGTTTTTCATCTTTTTCCAGAACAAATCTTTCTGATTTAAGCTTATAGATTCATAGACTAGCATTGAATTTACATTAATAAAACTGGTTTTTCACTTGAATTACCATTTCTACGAAATCACAACTCAAAGTTTTCATATAATTGGAGCGAGTTTCTGAAACATGGTTGTTTTTTGGCACCATTCATATGATATGAAGTAGAAAATTATTTAAGATTAGATATTTTTTTATATTTAAACCTCTAAGCCCCTTGGTAGCTCTATGGCTCTAAAAATTTCCAACTTCAAACTGTAATTTCTTGAACGCATTTAAACAAATTAACCAAATTCTTCTTGCTCAACCCTCTTCCAGACATGTTATGAAACCAATTCAATTTGCATCCAATTTGGTAATGGTAAACAAAAACGTAAAAAAAACTCAATTTTGATCTTGACTGGAAAAGGTACCTAATTTTCAAATCATATAACAATAATTTTCGTTTGAAATCTTACCAAAATTAGAATAGTTTATTTTCATTCAATAAAATCATACTTTTTGCACAACAAATAAACAAGATCTATTCCCAGTTTTGAATAGTTCAGAAATTAATATAATTTGAAATGAACCTTGACATGAAATTTTAAGAAGAACTTTTTAGTTCAATAAGAATGCAATAAAATTAAATTATATACAATTAAATTATATAAAATAAAATTTAGCTCTTTTATAATTTTTTGATACATTAAAAAAGGCCAAAAAATTTAAAAAATGAATGATTCCGCTAAAATTTTGCGAATTCTCGGGAAATTTACAAATTTCCCTGGAAATGGGAAATATAGTTCTTATATTTGGCATGAGTACATTTCATGTATAGCTGAAAGTTTCATCCAAATCAGAGCACTTTGATAGAACCTCTGGAACAAACCGAGCAAAACCTACAAAATCTGCTTCTTAAATGCTGATTTTTTATAGTATTGAATGTAAACAAAATACAATTTGACAACTTCTAACGGGTTTCAAAAATTGTTTTTCATCCGAAATTGTGTAGATTTATTGGTGATCGTTTTTTCAAGTTTAAGATTAGTTTCACAACTTTTTAATACTTCTTTTTTTATTTTTGAAAACGTTCTGTCAATAACAATATTCATATTATCCCAACTAAGCTCAACAAAAGTACCTAATAACATAATCTTCCCCTGCAAAGGCGCCACGGCGCTACCGGTCGGTGCTGGGTGACGGGGCACTATTTCAAGTGGTGTGTGAAACGGTGTCATATGGCACGTGCCAACCCGTGGGAACGTGTGTGGGTGGGTGGGGGCAACACCGCCCACCCCCGTTAAGGTGTCTGAGGGAACGCGCGAAAAGGTTAAACAGTGAAACATCAACAAAGCCGAGCGTGTAAAAGTGCAAGCTGTAAATTGCAGTGTGGAAACCAAACTGAACACACACACATATTGTGGGTGCACTTTTGTGACAAGGTATTGAATGCAATTGGCCGGAGCTGAGTCGATCACGGTGGCGACGACGATGATCGATACGTGCCATCAGTAGAGTGTCGTTCGGAATATGATTGCTGTCGAGAGCGGGACAGGTGTTGTGGGCAGTTTTGCTTGGTGCAGCTGTTGAGTTATGGAGTGTAGTAATGAGTATGGGTACTAAATTAAATTGTGGCGATTTAGTAGCAAACTTAATTCTTATTGTTTTATTGTTTTTTTTTTAACCATAGATTGAGCAAATTATGTGCTACGGAAAATTGTACTTATTTTGCTTTTAGCTTTGTCGGATCAATAATCTTAAAGATGATTCTTAATTTTTCAAGAAAAATATTTTATGGAAACAGATACTACCTTACAAACTTGAGATCTTATTTTAAGTAGTTATTTCGATTTTTGTTAGGAAAACTGTATGGTACAATAAAAATAAAGTTCAACTAAATCTATAGAGCAATTCCAGTTCAAATCAGGAATTTTTGTGGTACTTTTGTACCCGACTCTCTCCGATTTCAATTAAACTATATAGACATGTTATACTAGGCCTATATAAGTCATTTTTGTGCATATGGAGACAATTGTACTCGAAAATAAAATTTGAGAAGGGCGTAAAAAAAAGTGGTCAGAGACAAACTTGTAGGAAATTGGACGGACTTTCTAAAAAAAAATGCACTGAAATAAAAATACACGCCATTTCCATGCGATTTATTGATTTTAAATTTTAAAAGTCAAATTTTAAGGTGATGTCAAGATTTTTTTCGTTAATTTTTTTTGAGGAAATAGCCTAAGATGTTACAAAAAGACTGACGAAAAATGCAGGATGGTATGGCTCTCCTAAAAAAATCAAAAATTATTTATTATTTGAAAAGTGGTTTAAAGATACAGCGGTTTAAAAAATTAAAAATTAAAAATAGGTTTTTTGGTGGTTTTTGACAATTTCTATATGACAGACTGAGCAACTCTCTACGAAATCGGCCGATTTCGACCATTTTTATTATTTGTATTTTTTGATTCGGCTCAAACTTTGTGGGGGACTTCCCTATGACCAAATAAGCTATTTTGTGTCATTGGTTCCATACAAGTCTCCATACAATTTTGGCAGCTGTCCATACAAAAATGGTACGTAAATATTCGAATATCTGTAACTTTTGAATGAATTTTCTGATCAATTTGGTGTCTTCGGCAAAATTGTAGGTATTGTTTAGGACTATTGAGAAAAAAAGGTATCGGAAATAAAAATTTGCCGATTTTTTAATAACATTTTTTTTCACAAAAACTCAATTTCCCAAAATACGTATTTATTGATTTTCGAGATTTTTTGATATGTTTTAGGGGACAAAAACCCGCAACTTTTGAGCCATAGAAAAACATGGTCAAAAATCTGCCGCAGAGTTATGAATTTTTGAAAAAATAGTGATTTTTTAAAAACATCGAAATTTGCATGAGCAAAAACAAATTTGACGTAATTTTTTTTATGTAAAATTGAATTTGTAATCGAAAAGCACTCTACAGATTTTTTGATAAAAGGCTCTGTTTTCAAGATATAGCCACCGATAGTTTGATTTTAGTCACCATTTCCGAAAAATATATTTTTTTTGGAAAAGTTCTAAAAATTTGCTATAAAATTGACTAAGAGACATTGAAGATTGGACCTCTGGTTGCTGAAATACAGTGGCTTAAACAAAAAGAAACAAGAAAATTGAAGTATTCTAAGTCCCAATTTTCTAATGAGGATATCTAAACAACTAATGGTCCGATTTTGAATGTTAAAACATGAAACATTCGCGAAATTTTCCGATCTTTTCGAAAAAAGTATTTAGATTTTTTTAATTCAAGACTAACATTTTAAAAGGGCCAAACATTGAATATTACGCCCATTTTAAATGTTAGTCTTGATTTAATTTTTTTTAAATATTTTTTTCGAAAAGTTGGGAATGTTTTATGTTTTAACATTCAAAATCGGACCATTAGTTGCTGAGATATCGACATTAGAAACTTAGCAAACTTCAATTTTCGTGTTTCCTTTTGTTTGAGCCGCTGTATCTCAGCAACCAGAGGTCCAATCTTTAATGTCTCTTAGACAATTTATAGCAAATTTTCTGATTTTTTCAAAAAAAAAAAAATATTTTTAGAAATGGTCACTCATGGTCACTATTTTTAAAAATCGAAAAACTGCAAATATTTCGCTAAAATCAAACTTTCGGTGGCTATATCTTGAAAACAGAGCCTTTTATCAAAAAATCTGTAAGGTACTTTTCGATTGGAAATTCATTTTTACATAAAAAATTATGTCAAAATTGTTTTTGCATAAAATTTTTAATTTTTTCCAAAAATCACAATTTTTTCAAAAATTTATAACTCGGCGGCAGATTTTTTGACCATGTTTCTCTATGGCTTAAAAGCCTCGAAAATCTAAAAATACGTATTTTGGGAAATTGAGTTTTTGTGAAAAAAATGTTAATTAAAAAACGGCATTTTTTTCCGTGTACCAATTTTTTCTCAATAGTCCTCATCAATACCTACAACTTTGCGCAAGACACCAAATTGATCAGAAAATTCATTCAAATGTTACAGATATTCGAATATTTACGTACCATTTTTGTATGGACAGCTGCCAAAATTATATGGAGACTTGTATGGGTGAACCAATGACACAAAATAGCTTCTTTGGTCATAGGGAAGTCCCCCACAAAGTTTGAGCCAATTAAAAAAATACAAATAAAATCCATTTCCGGTTTTGGTAGAGAATTGCTCAGACTTGATTTTTCAGATTCGAAAATATTTTTACCGGAAAGCTCGTCCAATTTCCCATATGTTTGCCTTTATTACCACATCATTACTCGGCTCACAAAATTGGGCCAAATTGCTAAAACAAATATTTAAAATGTATTCTTGTCGTCCTGTCAACCATAATTTGAATGTTTCATTCAGAATGCTGTTGAAATCTGAGGTGAAGGCCAATGTCACCATTTGAAGACAATTATTTGAACTGTCGCGAATCGTGCCGATTGTCGATGGTATGAGCTTAAACAGAATTAAATCGCACATTATTGCCTCTTCGCTTAAACTACTATAACCACCATTAAACATCATCACCGCGAGACACCACCAAACTGATATCCTACTTTTTCCTCTACCTTTCCAGACGGCGAGAAGGGTTCCTGGGAGGCTGGCCTGTCGTACGAGTGCCGGTCGCTGCTGTTTAAGGCGCTGCACAACGTCATCGAACGGTGAGTGTTCATGATACAGACCAACTGGTCCAGCGGAGAGTTACGACCGTGGCTTTCAAAAAAGTCGTTACTCGCGAAAATTATCCTCATCAACTTGACGCGATTTGCTTTTGTTTCTTTCTTTTTTTTTCTCATCATGGAACCAACCACCTGTGGAACCCGCCTGTGGCCGCTGCTAACATGTGGACAGATGTTTACTGTCGCGGGATGTCGTCCGTCTGGGCAGGTGGTTCGTGCAGCCGAGTTCCAACAGCGAGCGAGTGTTTGGCAAGAGGTAAGCAATTTGGTCCGTTCATCAAGCGTTGAAGAATGCACACTTCCGGAAGAGACCCGTTTTTCCACCGCTGTTAGTTGCGCCGTGGTGCCGCCCTGCGCTGAGTCCCGTGGCCAGGGTGGCAACCCGTGGGAACGCCCAGTCTGGGTCACACTTCCGAGAGCAAGTCCGGCAAGCCCGGACCGATGGATCTCTGTGACGTTTTCGAGTAGTCATTAGGAAATGTCTTCGTTCTCCCATCGACAGAACCATGCAAGCAACGCTTGTCGCCAATTGGCAAATCTAACCATAGTAGTACTAACAATCCCTCCCCTTTCCCAGCTCGCTCCACCTTTCGTTCTCGTTTGCGTTCTTCGTGCACGGCGACAGTACGGTGTGCGCCTCGATGGACATCCGCGAGCATCCGCCGGTGCGGCCCCTCATGCTGAAGCACCTGGAGGAGGCGCAGGCCCACCAGGGAGGCGGCGACAGTCCAAAGCCCCGCTCGGTGATACTGGCCCCGTTCGGGCTGGCCGGAACGTTGACCGGCCAGAGCCACAAGGCGAGCGATCCCCAGACGCAGAAGGTGCTGGACGACTGGAGTGCCTTCTATCCGATCTCGAACAAGAACATGCACCTGGCGGCGGAGAGCGTCGGCGGCGGCGGTGATCTGGTGCCGCCGATCGTGGAGATTATGACCGGTAAGTTGATTGGGGGTATTTTTAGCTCAGCAAATGCCAATATACTTAATTTATTATTTGGGATTTTTGGTATCATTTTTCAATCCAAAATTTAACCATTTCTCACAATTTGCTTATCTGAGCAATTCTCTACGAAATCGGTCTTGTTTTTAGAATTTTAATTGTTGTACTTTTTAATCCAACTGAAACTTTTTTGGTGCCTTCGGTATGCCCAAAGAAGCCATTTTGCATCATTAGTTTGTCCATATAATTTTCCATACAAATTTGGCAGCTGTCCATACAAAAACGATTTATGAAAATTCAAAATTCTGTATCTTTTGAAGGAATTTTCTGATCGATTTGGTGTCTTCAGTTAAGTTGTAGGTATGGATATGGACTACACTGAAAAAAATTATACACGGTAAAACAAATTTTGGTGATTTTTTATTTAACTTTTGTCACTTTTTAGAGGACATCAACTTTTCGGAAATTACCAGGTTGTGCAAACATTTTTGACCGAGTTATGAATTTTTTAATCAATACCGATTTTTTCGAAAAATCGAAATATTGGTCGCAACAATTTTTCAACTTCATTTTTCGATGTAAAATCAAATTTGCAATCAAAAAGTAATGTAATGAAATTTTGATAAAGTGCACCGTTTTCAAGTTAAGGCCATTTTTAAGTAAATTTTTCAAAATAGTCGCAGTTTTTAATTTTTTTTTGAATAAGTGCACATGTTTGCCCAATTTTGAAAAAAATATTTTTGAAAAGCTGAGAAAATTCTCTATATTTTGCTTTTTTGAACTTTGTTGATACGACTCTCAGATGCTGAGATATTGCCATGCAAAGGTTTAAAAACATGAAAATTTATGTTTTCTAAGTCTCACCCTAACAACCCACCGTTTTGTAATGTTGATACCTCAGCATCTAATGGTTAGATTTACAATGTTAAAATATGAAACATTCGTGAAATTTTCCGATCTCTTCGAAAACATTTTTTTTAAAATTTTAGGTCAAGAATAACATTACAAAAGAGCCAAATATTCAATATTACGCTCTTTTAAAATGTTATTCTTGGTTTAAAAATTTTGAAGATATTTTTTTTCGAAAAGATCGGAAAATTTTACGAATGTTTCATATTTTAACATTGTATATCGGACCATTAGTTGATGAGATATCAACATTACAAAACGGTGGGTTGTTTGGGTGGGACTTAGAAAACATCAATTTTCCTGTTTTTAAACCTTTGCATGGCAATATCTCAGCAACTGAGGGTCGTATTAACAAAGTTCTAAAAAGCAAAATATAGAGAATTTTCTCAGCTTTTCAAAAATATTTTTCAAAAGTGGGCAAACATGTGCACTTATTCAAAAAAAAAATTGAAAAACTACGACTATTTTGAAAAAAGTTACATAAAAATGGCCTTAACTTGAAAACGGTGCACTTTATCAAAATTTTACTCCAGTACTTTTTGATTGCAAATTCGATTTTACATCGAAAAATTAAGTTGAAAAATTGTTGCGACCAATATTTCGATTATTTGAAAAAATCTGTATTGATTAAAAAATTCATAACTCGGTCAAAGATTTTTTGCCCAACCTGGAAATTTCTGAAAAGTTGGCGTTTAAGTTCTCTAAATTGTAAAATAAATTGGACCTATCGCAAAACACAACAACTCAAAAGGAAAAAAATAAAAATACTGAAAATAAAGCTTATTTAAAAAAATATTATTCTTTCCGATCAGTTTACTCTTGTTTGACTAAATCTGTGGAAGCTTTTCCGCTTTTACAATAAGCAGTTATTTAAATGGCAAAAAAAATAAGCCTGTTTTTTAATCTTCTGAAATAGTTAATTTTTGTTCTGTAATATTCTCTGTCAGAAACAAAACAAGAATATCCTGAAATCAGGAAGAAATCCGTAAGCAGTTCTCTACCAAAACCGGAACCGGAAATGAATTTTATTTATATTTTTTGGATTGGCTAAAGCTTTTCCCTATGACCAAAATAGCCATTTTGTGTCGTTGTCGTTTCAAGTTGTAGATATTGATGAGGAAACCCAAAAAAAAAATGGTACACGGAAAAAAAATCGGGCAATTTTTTAATTAACTTTTTTCACTAAAATTCAATTTGTCATAATCCATATTTTTTAAAATTCAATTTTTTTTTATCTATGATACACTCCAAACCTAAAATACCATTTGTTGTCAAACGAACGGGGTCACTTGTTAGTTTGATACCCCTTTTACACGGAGTTCACACACTACCAAACGTTTGTTTTGATAGGGAGTGTGAGCGCCGTGTAAAAAGTGACAATTGGTCACTTTTCAGTTTGCCTTTGACCAACCAACGGGGAACAAATTAAAAAAGTGTCAAACGAAAAAGTGACCAACCACCGGAGTGTATGATTTTTGGAAAAACAAAATTTTTTTTTCGCTGTTGAATGTAAAATTATAGTTGCAATCGAAAAGTACTTCACAGATTTTTTGATAAAGTGCACCATTTTCATGATACAGCGACTTTTAGTTTAATTTGAACTGAAAAATGATACTTTTATAGTTTAAAAATAGTGTCCATGATTGTCCATTCTAGAAAATATTGCTTTGAAATAGTTGAGAAATTTTCCGATAAAATTGCATAAGAGACTGTTAAGATTGGATTGGAATAAAAGAAAAAGAAACAAGAAAATTGACGTTTTTTAAGCCTCATCCAAACAGCCTTCTATTTTCTATTCGAACATCTCAGAATATTTTTAATGTTAAAAAATTGAACATTTGTGAAATTTGCTAATCTTTTCGAAAAAAATACTTATAAAATGTTGGAATCAAGAATATAATTTCAAAAAGATATTTTGCACCATCACGCACTATGGCTCAGAAGATATCTTTTTCAGTCCACTATAACATATTAAAAAATCAATTTTCAAAATACGTTTTTCGGTAGTTAAACTTTAACTGATAAAAAAAAATCAGTATTTAATCTTTAACCATAACTAGGCTTAGTGATTTTTCACGCTCGAAAATTGCAAATTTCACGGGGACCTCAATTTCAAAACACCAAATTTCACGCAAATTTCGCGGAACGTGAAAAATGTTAAAATAACTCTGAAAATTAAATCAAAGAAACTACTTTTTATGCTTCATTATTTATTATTCTTCAAAAAACTATAAAAATCACGTAACGTGACACCAGCGATGGAATAATCATCATCCAAAGAAAATTATTGGACGTTCATCAAGAGAAAAAATCCGAGGGGAGTTTGGGTCTTCTCTCTCGCGCACGAAAGATCGGTTAAAGGAATCTAAAAAAATCATCCCCTTGATAATTCGGCGAAATTTCTTTTTCACTACTACACTAGCAAGTGGAACGTCACACGTCGAAATACGACCTGTCACATTTTGTAGATGGGCATTGTGTGTAAACAAAGTCAAATAAATATTTTTAAGTGGAAGGACAAGGAAATTCACAAAAAAAAAATCATCAGCAGATTGATTTTCTTGGAGAAGTTCGGGAGCGATTTTCTTTTCCGTGATTTGCCTCCTCTCTCTTTTGCGGGTGAAGAAAGTTCGCAAGCGAAATTGATTTTTTTGCGATTATTCCATCCCTGCGTGACACAAAAAAATCTCCTAATTTTCAAAAAAGTTTCCATCTGGTTTATATATTTGGAAACAAAATGTAGGGCACGCGTACACTCATTTACTGAACTGCTTTTTAATATTCGACAAATAAAGCTAAAATGTTTTCGCTTATTTGTTTCTGTTATATCATTATATATTTTATTGAATTTCATATCAAAGCCAGATTAAACAATCTTGTCCAGCCAAAATGAGTAAAATAAATTGATTTTTTTGCGACATTTAGCCCATTAAACACATTTTTTAGGTTTTTAGCTCACTTTTCAAAAACTAAATTTGAAATCAATTTGCAAAAATGATATATTTTCTTAACAAAATCGAAAATTTTATTTTAAATGAGAAAAGAAAACAAAAAAAGTATTATTTTTTAACTTTCACGGGAATCATCCACCCAAGTAAACAAATATCGTTAAACTTAAACAGAACTCAGAAAAAATTTAAATGTTTCAATGTTCAAAAAACTCTTCCTTTTATTTTGAATAAAACAAAAGTTTGATTTTTTAAGCTTTTCGAAATTATTCCTTTCAAATTAAAAAGGCAGTAAAATTTTGCATTACAGCGAATGAAAATATAACTAAATTTAGCTAGTTTCTAAACAAAACTCAAAAATCTGAACATTTCTTCAAATGGTTTGTATTAACATGACATACATAAATATTCAAACTCTTTAATTGAAAACTAATTAAATGTAATTGAATAGTCTTCATTGATGAAATATTTATGAAATTTAAGAATTTTACGCCGTCCACGAAATCGTCAAAAATCACTTACCCTATATTACTAATTTAACCAGGGTATTCACTAGCTTAATTCTCCAGTATTTCATAAAATAATGTTTATTCCTATTTGAGTTTGATCAATTATTTTGAGAAAAATCGTTACATTTTCACACAAACATAAAATTTCACGGGATTTCGCGGAAAAAGCCAAATTACGCGGATTTCACGCTGCCCGCGAAATCGTGAAATTTCACTAACCCTAACCATAACATACAACTTTGCCGGAGCCACCAAATCGATAAGAAAATCCCTTTTCAAGATTAAGAATTCCATCCAATTTAAACCCATTTTGTATGACCAGGCCCCAAAATTACATGGAGACTTGTATGGAAAATCTAATAATGCAAATTTGCTTCTAACTAAAAAAAAAATTAAAAAATTGCGAAATTGTAGAGAACTGCCTATCAAACATTTCAAATTCATTAAAATCCCCCACCTTTCTAATCTTCTCTTCCAGGCGGCATCAAGATGCGCTACCCGTCCAAGTACGTGCTCGTGACGGACATCGACGACTGGTCGCCGCCCAACTCGAATGGCAGCAGCAACGCCTCTTCCGCCGCAAACTCCAAATCCGTCTGCCCTGCCGCAGCATCTTCCCTCACGGTGGCCGTGTCCAACTCGCTGGCCGCCGACCTGGTGTCTTCGACCGGCAGTAGCCCAACCACGACAACCACCGCCAGCACCGGCACCGGCAACAGTAGTAGTAATAACAATGGTAGCAATAGTAACAGCAGCAGCAGCAGTCGGCCGCTGATGAACCCACCGTTGACGGTGCCGGAGTCGCCCTCGAACGATCTCGGCAACCAGAGCAGCATGTCCGCGGCGCAGATCAACTGCTCGGCGGCCGTCCTGCTGCCGGAACGGGCCTGGCAGGACTGTATTATGCGGGCGACCGCCCCGCAGGTTTCCGCTCCGCAGCAGTCGCCCGGCTCGGACGGCGTGGCGATCAAGTCTGAGCCGAAGGATCCCTGCGACAACACCACGTCTTCGACGTCGTCGTCCTCGATGGGGGTGGACGCGAACGCCAACTCGGTGTGGGAGATTACCGATCCCACGCAGAAGGTGTCCTGCTCGTGCATCAAGTGAGTTTCGGGTTTTGTTTTGTTTTTTTAAAGCTATTATTTGTGTTTTATGCCCTGTCGAATACGCGCGATTGAAGAAATTTTAATTAGATAGTTTGTTCTACGTATACCATTTCCTAGATTAGTGTATTGCTCCTTTACTTTTCTCTTCTATCGTTACGTTGTCTTGTGCTAATATAACTATTTAAGATGTGCTCAATGTACCTTGAGTGCGCATGCTGAAACTATTTCTTCTAGTATTCTTTGCTGCATTAGATAAGTGTGTCTATTCAATCAATTTCCCTTCTAAAAGAAATCGAAAAACAGAAAAACGGAAACCCTAAAAATCTTAGTCAATAACACCTACTACCGAGTCCGTAAGCTAGCCTTAGAACCCGCGAGAACCGCAAAACCGAACGTTGCTGAGCTTGTGTGGCTCTTTCAGGTGCAACAAAAAGCCATCGTCTGGCAGTGGACGAACCTCGTCGTCGGGAAAAGGCACCACGGCGTCCGGTTCTTCCCACACCGGCAGTGGTTCCTCTTCCTCTCGGCCAGCCCGGCCGCACCGGATCCCGTTCCACAAGCGACCTTCCGCCGCGCACCACCACCAGCGGTTCTTCCCGACGGGCAGGTCCGCGGCGCAGCCGTCTTCGTCCACCGCCGTCCAACACCACCACCACCACCACAACCAATTCTCCTCTCCGTCCTCGTCCACCGGGGCTCCCGGCGCGGACAGTCCCGACTATCTCGAGTCCGCTCAAAGGTGCGTTTTGTTTTGAAAAACTGTTTCCCCCCACCTCCTCCGTTTCTTTCCGCTGCTGTGTTGCAGCAGCTTGAGATATTCACCCCAAAAACAGCAACGCGACACAATACAAGAAGGTCCACCGCGAAGCTCGAACTCATCACGAAATCATCAATACAACGCGACACCAACTCATACTATTCATTTTATTGTTATTTTAAAGTTTTATTTTCATTTGATTGCCTTTGGAAGAGGGTCTATTATTGTTTAACATGTACTTAAAGGTTCCTTTCTATTTATCATTCTTTCTGGAGCAAAGAAAAGTAGAACATTTTTTTTACCTAACAAAAGTCGAGCTGGAGGTGGTTGTTTTTTTTAAGTTTTAACCTACAATTTGGAAATTTGTCTGCATAATAGTATTTTCACTTTTATCATATGTTCTATATCTTTAAAATGAACACGTTGTGAACAATGCCTAGCCTGTGGCAACTACATCCGGATTGGAATTTTAGCACCACTTTCGCAGTCTTTCTACGCATCATTGTCACTCCTAGCCGGCTCCATTCATCCTATTGTTTTTATCACAAATATTTTTTTAATCCATAAAATTCAAATTCAAATTCGATGGTGTGGTTTAGCGAAAAAATCCGATAACTATGAATATTTCTCCCGAAACCAGCAGAAAAAATTCCCGGTTGATTTTGGTGTCCGGTATCAGACCCAGTTTTTTTAACTGGTTTGATGAAATTTGACTAGCTAAGCAATTTTTTAATAGCTAATAACTTTTCAAGATCGAATTTTTCAGCTTTGGTGTGTTTGGCAATGTTGTAGATCATAAAATTTCCAATGAAAATCTCACTTTCGAAGATATTTGGATGAAAATAGCTTTCACTGAAAACACAGCCATAAGAAAAATTGGGTTTATCATATATTATTCCGTTTTTTTCATACACACTTCACCTTCAAGTATCAATGTTATGTTGGTAAATGTTGACCAATTTTGCTCATATTCGGCCCAGAGTCCGAAAAATGCTCAAGGAACAATAACGTCATGATTCGAATTCCCGGACGCTTCGAAACCCGGACACTTCATCTTGTTTTATTAATTATTTAGATATAAGTTCGCATTATGAATGTCAAAACTGTGTTATTTGATGAATTTCAACATCAACTTTCATTTAAAGTTTGTTTGAACGCAGTAGTTAATGCCAAAACAATTAAATACAATATAATAATAATTTTACCAAAAATGCGAAACATTTCACTTGAAATATTTCATAGACGTTCGAAGCACGGGGAAGGCAAAGCAGAAATTTATGGTTTCGATTTCCTTAAATACTAGCAAATTTTTATATAAACTATCGTTTATTTTGATGTTAACAGCTTATTTGAATCCTAAAGAATACCATTCACTAACATTCCAGTTTTCATAAGTAAAATCGAGTGTCCGGAATTCGAAGCAAAAGTGTCCGGTTTCGAATCTGCTTTTATCAGTGTCCGGGAATCGAAGCACAACAAGTCACTTTAATTTTAGAATTCTGATGAAAAATGGCTAGAAAAGACATAGTTTGCATGCATTTTCTTGAAACTGACTGTTTATACTACATTCTAATGATGTTTCAACTTATTACATGATTTTTTGCCAGCTATAACAAAAATGATATGCTACTAAGTGTCCGGATTTCGGATCATGACGTTATTCAGCTTGTAGAGCGAAAACAAGTCCAACATTCTGGGCACCCTACTGTACAAAAAACATCGTAGGTTGTGAAGGAATTTTCTATTCGATCTGGTGTATTCGGCAAAGTACCTGCATTATCGTTGAGAGCTATTCAGATTTTTTTTTGCCGTTATTAAATCTTTTTTTTTTTGCAGAAAAATAATTATCCATTAATTTTTTAAACAAAATGCATGATCCCTAAATTGTAGCAATTTGAAGCTTTATTACATTAAAAATTGGACGGGCTTTCTGAAAAAAATACACTGAAACAAAAATACACGCCACTTCTATGAGATTTTTTGATTTTTAAGTCTAAAACTTAAATTTAAAGGTGTTGTCACGATTTTTTTTCGTTCAAAATTTTTGAGGAAATAGCCTAAGATGTTACAAAAAGAATGACGAAAAATGCAGGATGGTATGTCTCTCCTAAAAAAATACAAAAATCATTTACTAAAACTGTTTTTTTGAAAAGTGGTCTAAACTTCAAAATTAAAAAAAAAACCCATAGTGGGAATCGATTCCCCAGACAATTTTACATAAAAGTCTCCACATTGACCATTGTCCTATGTCCAATCCTTGGGAAGATACAGCGGTTTTAAAAATAAAAATGATGAAAAAATGGGTTTTTTGGTGGTTTTTGGCAATTTCTATATGACAGACTTGGTTTTTCAGTCTCGTTAATATTTTTACCGGAAAGCTCGTCCAATTTCCCATAAGTTTGCCTTTGACAGCATTTCAATTGGATGTAAGGGCTTACAGTTATAAGCTTAAGAGCGAGTTTTTCACCGATGTGAAACAGGTCGTATCGAGGTGCTCCGATTTGGATGAAACTTTCAGGGTTTGTTTGTCTATACATGAGATGACGAAAAACGAAGTTGACTTTATAGCTGTCGGCCACCATTGCTAGTACCAACCACTAGTGTCTTCCTTTTATCTACAAGGACTTCGCCGCCCTGGGCTCCTAAGTGTATGAAAGTATGGCACGGAGCGACGGCGCCGAATACACATATTTACACAAAGAATTTTAGAGCGCCCGCCGCGGGATTCGAACCGGCGACCTCTGGATTGTGAGTCCAGTGCGCGGTACGATTGATCCACACGGGCGGGACATACATGAGATGAACTCATGCCAAATATGAGCCCTCTACGACAAAGGGAAGTGGGGTAAAACGGGCATTGAAGTTTGAGGTCTAAAAAACATGAAAAATCTTAAAATTGCTCGCATTTCCGTAAAACTTCATCAATTCCAACTCTCTTAGATGCATTCGAAAGGTCTTTTGAAGCCCTTCAAAATGTGCTATAGACATCCAGGATTGGTTTGACTTTTTCTCATAGCTTTTGCAAATTACTGTTAAAAATGGATTTTTTTAAAACCTTAATAACTTTTGGCAACAGCCAGCAACACCCATACTCCCATAGGTCAAAAGTTAGGGTATTTCATGGACTATAAGCCTACGGTATTAACTTTTTGGCCAATTGCAGTTTTTCTCATAGTTTTACGATTTTTCTAGAACAAACATTTTACAACGTTAGCTTTTGCCCTGTAGGCTTCCATAGCGTCACTTTTTGGTCTCAATTTTGTCATATTCGGAATCCTCAGAAAACAGAACTCAGAAAGAGAACAAACCGAGCAGAATCTACAAATACTGCCTCTTAATTACATTGTTAATAACTGAAAAGAGAATATTTTTTTCAGTGTGGTAGAAACCTGGATAGTAAATTAGCTTACGTAAATATCAAAACGAGTCAAATCAAAAAGCTGTCAAAGGCAAACTTATGGGAAATTGAACGAGCTTTCCGGTAAAAATATTAACGAGACTGAAAAAACAAGTCTGTCATATAGAAATTGCCAAAAATCACCAAATAACCCATTTTTTCATCATTTTTATTTTTAAAACCGCAATATCTTCCCAAGGATTGGACATAGGACAATATGGAGACTTTTATGTAAAATTGTCTGGGGAATCGATTCCCACTATGAGTTTTTTTTTTTTAATTTTGACGTTTAGACCACTTTTCAAAAAAACAGTTTTAGTAAATGATTTTTGTATTTTTTTAGGAGAGACATACCATCCTGCATTTTTCGTCAGTCTATTGGTAACATCTTAGGCTATTTCCTCAAAAATTTTGAACGAAAAAAATCGTGACAACACCTTTAAATTTAAGTTTTAGACCTAAAAATCAAAAAATCTCATAGAAGTGGCGTGTATTTTTGTTTCAGTGTATTTTTTTCAGAAAGCCCGTCCAATTTCCTACAAGTTTGTCTTTGACCACTTTTGGATACGACGCAATGGCTTCGAGATACAGTAATTTTTAAATTGCAAAATACAAAAATATTTAAATACCTTACGCCCTTCTCAAATGTTATTTTCGAGTACTATTGGCTCCATATACACAAAAATGGCTTATATAGGCCTGGGATCACATGTCTTAAAAGTTTCATTGAAATCGGAGAGGGTCGGGTACAAAAGTACCAGAAAAATTCCTGATTTGAGCTGGAATTGCTCTATACAATCAAAATCGGACAATAAGTTGCTGAGACACAATATTCCAAAGAATAATTTTTTTTTTATTTTTTTGCTTAATGTCATTTTCAACTTTCGCAATTGTTAGGTTATATTTTTTTGGTATTTAGTTTTTTGAAACTAAGATCGAAAAAGTCATAAAACATTTTTTAAATAATATGAAAACTACTTATTTTTAAAATACTCAGATTTTATGTTTTTTTTTATGAAATGAATGGAAATTTCTCATACAGTTCGATAGTAGCAGCTGATTTTTTTGAGAAAAATTAAAATAGTAGAGCTGTATATTTTTCAAAATACTTAAAGTCTGCAATATGAGTACCAAATGATGAATTTCCAGCAGAATCAAAACAATAATAATGTATAACAAAAGCAACGTAGTTTTGTGAAAGTTTAGAGTTCAGTCCATACTCGATTATCCGAAGCCTCGATTTACTATCTTCTCACTTCAAACATCAAAATTGACCCCATTTCAGTCAAATTTTAATGGTTTCCAATTTACAATTACTGAACAAAAAAATCTCAATAATTTAACTCCGCCAATTTGGTCACTGTCATGGATTTAAAATTCCTTAATCTTTTTACAGCATTTTGAGGATGTTTTTGAACTCAATGACCCAAAATAAGTAAAAAAAAAACTAACTTAACCCTTTCGAGCCTGAATTTTCAAAAAAATATTTATTTGGTTGACGATGGGAAAATGATCCTGAGGACCATACAGAAATTATAGGCTACTTTAGAAAATTTTGATTTTTGGGTCATATATGACCCATCAGGCCCGAAAGGGTTAATCCACCTATGTGGTTGGAGCCTTCCTCACTTATTGCCAACAATGAATGATATGATGGAATTGTCCAAAAATTTCATCTATTGTTATGATCCGGAATAAAAAAGTACATAAATATCATTTAAGTGACCATACCTCGAGACAGAGTTGCCAGAATATCAATAATTTGGACTCGTTGGAAAGGTCTTTTGATAAACTAACCAACGATGGGTCGGATGGTGGATCCGGACATAGTTTACATACATTTAATTGAGATCCGGCTTCAAAAAAGTATATCAATATTACTTAAGTGGGCATATCTCGAGACAGGATTGCCAGATCTTCAATGTTTTGGAATGGCTGGAAAGGTCTTTTAATAACTTAATCAACGATGGGTCGGATGGTGGATCCGGACATAGTTTACATACATTTAAGTGAGATCCGGCTTCCAAAAAGTATATCAATATTACTTAAGTGGGCATATCTCGAGACAGGATTGCCAGATCTTCAATTTTTTGAACTCGTTGGAAAGGTCTTCTGATAACCTAACCAACGATTGGTCGGATGATGGACCCGGACATAGTTTACATACATTTAAGTGAGATCCGGATATATGTGAAAACACATTTTTATACATAACTTTTGAACTACTTATCGAAACTTCAATCTGTATTAAACTCGATCTATGGGACCCTAAACCAAGTCGAATGCAACAGGTTCGGGTCAAATCGGTTCAGCCAGTGCCGAGAAACATGAGCTAGTTTGTTGGTCAAATACATACATACACACACACATACACACACACATACACACAGACATTTTTTCAGTTTTCGATTCTGAGTCGATATGTATACATGAAGGTGGGTCTACGACGTTTTTATACAAAGTTCATTTTTAGAGCAGGATTATAGCCTTACCTCAGTGAGGAAGGCAAAATTGAGTTTTTTTTTCGTATATGTAATACGAAGCTTTTTGAAAATTTTGAGTAGTTTCAAAAATTAAAATGCTGTGACTTTCAAAATCCATGAGTTTTTTTATGTCGAAAACTCGTAGTTTTGTGGAAAACTTAGATACAAAAACGAAATCTATGAGACACGCCTGATCCTTTTAGTTTTGTATCGAAAATACGTATATTTGTGAAAATTAAGTATTTTGTAAACACAATTTGAATATTTTTTTCCGTCTTGTGCAAAAAGGTGCCATCCGCAAAAAAAACGTACAATTTTTGGACATTTTTTTAAATTTCTTATAAGTTTATAAGTTATGGGATGCCTAAAGTTTGTAGGACCAAATAAAACTTTAGATATTCAAATAAAATTCAAATTATTAGACTGTTACCGAAATTGTTCATAACTTTTATGATGAAAAATTCAAATACAAATAAATCATATTTTGAAAAATAGGGAAAGGCATGTACATTCATTCGGGCATTTTATCAACAGTTTGGAAATTGGAATATAATTTTTAGAACATATTTGTGATTAATACTAATAAATAGCATCGTTAGGAGTGGATGCACTAGTTTCTGTAAATCGTCAAGAGACTTTGAAATAGGACTAGACTTTGAGTTTTTTTTGTTAAATAGAAAAAAGTTGTTTTTGGGTAGCTTCGGTGTTCAAACAATTTTATGCACTACACTAGACAAAATGACTCAATAAAAATAGTAGATTCTTGCTCGTCACGCAATGGCATGCAAAACCCTGTTTCAAAACCTTACCTTTCAATTAAGTTCACAAATCACTCCTTTAACCTTCCGGCATTAAAATAAATCGACTTTTAAAATTTTGGAACCTTCACGAACCATATAAAAGTTGGTTGATAGAAGGTACAACCGAGGGCATCTCTTCACCACACCAACCAATTCATGCTTACTATTTACAACTAGTTGCTGTTTTTCCCATGCTATCTCTTTCCTCTTTTTTTATTTTTTTTTTATTTGTGTGTGTCTGTTTGTGTGTTGATGCACATTTTTTCGTTTGTGTGTTTAGTGCTTTGCTAGTTTTTTTTCTTCTTTGCCTTTGGTTGCATGTCTGTTTTCTGCACTCCTCTTCCAACTAGGTATATCTTCATGTTGGAGAGCTATGTATTCATTTTTTGTATTGCTTTTCTCTTCTTTTCTACACATAATGCTGGCTGATTTATTCGCGGTGAAGGCGATTTATAGTGTTATTGTATTATTAGTTCTTTTTTTATTGGCTTTTACTAACTGTAAATCACTGGCGGCTAGAGACAAATCATTGTACTAGCTTGAAGTGGTACAATTTAATGCTGTTTGATTAACCGGCTTTTACCCATTTCTTTCCGCAGGTCAAACCAAAACTGCGGCGCCGGCGGTAGCACGCCGTACGGGGGACCTCCGTCCTACTGTCGGAATCCGCTCTCGATCGGGGACTCGCATCCGCTGCCCTCGGAGGGCAGCCCGGCGAGTGCGGCCCCGTCGCCGATGCAGTCGTCCGTGTCCCAGCCGACGTCGGTGCCGTCCGGCGATCAGCTCATCACCATGTCGCCGCACCCGCCCGCCTCGAACAACCCGCGCAGCGTCCAGCCGGGGACGCCCTCGTGCCTGGACCACCTGGACAAGAACACGCCGGCGCCGACGCCGACCGATCAGCACGACAGTAAAAGTATTACGGCCTCGCCGTACCACACGCCGTCCCATCCGGGTGGGGGAGGTGGAAGCGGTGGGGTCATGAGCGTTGAGACGCCCAACTCGCAGCAGTCTGGGGGTGGACAACAGCAGAACGTGCAGAACGCGTTGCAGACGGCGGCTGGGGGTGGTCAGCAGACGGGGTTGAGCAGTACCAGCAGTAGCAGTAGTGGTGGGACGACCAACAGCAGTCCGGGCAATCTGCCGAGTCATGGGGGTGGTGGTGGCGTTGGGATGGCTGGTATCAAGTGTGAAGTCATGCCTGGGACGACGCCGAGTGTTTATAGTAGTTTGAACCCGATCGCGAACCAGAGTCCGGTGAATAAGCGGGAAGCGATGCTGCAGATTCTGCAGTCGTTAAAGAGGCCATCGTTGTCTTCGCGGGATTACGAGGAGATCGCCGGGGAGGACTGCATCCCGAGCACGTCCCAGGCGCTGTACGACTACTCGTCGATCGACGCGTGGATGAATCATCCGGTTAAGCGGTATCGACCGAACGAGGAGTCCAAGCTGGCGCAGCAAATTCGTCACATGGACCTGTACGCGGACCAGAAGCACTCGGAGAAGTATCTGGCGACGGTGCAGAGTGTTGCGGATGGCGTCAAGCAGGATCCACAGGATCCGTTGGCACTTCCGGACGAGCGAGACTCGACACCTGGGCCTGGCAGTATGCTCAACGAGAGTCAGATCAAGACGGAAGCTGGTTGCGAACGAAGTGGCGGCGGCCAAGATGGCGAAGGAGACGACCAGATGTTGGGAGCGCATGAGATTAAGAAGGAAAAGGAAGATAAAGACGATCGGTTGTACACCGTGCAAGGGTTGCAGCCGAACTTGGACGACCTGGAGAACCTGTTTGATGACAGCGCGAATTACCACGACGATCCGGACATGAACGCCAACACGAGTCCGGCGTCGAACAAGAGTGGCAACATGGAGGACATCAAGAGGTTTACCGGGTGCGGCACCGGTACCGGCCACACCGGCATTCTCAGTCCAAAAGAACTCTCCCAAATGTTTCCAACTCCACCGAGTTTAGAGCACCATCCAAACTCAAGCCCAGGAGCCGGAGGCTTCCTCTCGGACGGGATCGTAATAGACACCATGGTTGAAAGCGCAGCTACGGCCATCCCCATCCTGGGCAGTCCCCAGGAAGAACCCATCGACGACTGGTCGTACGTATTTCTCCCTCCTCCAATCTGCAAGTACGTCGGATCGTCCAAGTACGCCCCGCTGCAGCAACTCCCCAGTCAACTAACCCAACCTCAAGTTACGCTCCCGCTCAACTGTGTGTACAAATCCTCCTCGCAACTCCGCAAGGAAAAACAGGAACGCGAAAAACTCATCAAACTGCGCGAACTCCAAGAACAGCAAGAAGCTGCTCAACAGCAGCAGCAACAACAACAACAACAACAGCAAGCTCAAGTGGAAAACATCCCGCCAAACGCCAACACCAACGCCACCAGCAACGTCATGATGAAGCAGGAACCCGTTCTGACCGTACCTCAACCCCTGAGCAGCGCTCCAAACTCGCTCAACTTTAACGGAAATGCCGGCGGAGGCATCGGCAACCCGTACTCGAATCCCCCCTCCCAAGGCGTCCTATCGCGACCCCCCTCAGTCAACTCCCTAATGAGTCCCTCACCCATGAACAACGGAGGAGGAGGAGGCGCGATGATGAACAACAACATGTTCCACCCGGGCATGCTGCGGCAGGGCATGTCCCCGATATCCCCGGCAACGCCCGGTGGAGGAACTCCGGCGATGCGCGTCCCAACCCCCCAAGGTTCCTGCCCGCTGCCGTACCCATCCCCTCTCGGAGCCGCAGGCAGCCCCGGCAATCCGATGAACTTCCGCCGGACGCCGATTCTGCCTCCACCGCCGTACGACGTCGCCGTGGCGTCACCCGCTACCTCGACGACCTCTTCCTACCACGCGAAGCAGTTCGGGCCGGACGATGGGGCCGAGCCGGCGACGCCGTCCGCCCCGGAAGTTGCTTCAAACAATCCTTCGCTGCAGCAGCGACTGGTAACGGCCATCGAGACGAGCGCGCTGCTGGTGAACGTGCTGCTGTACGACACGTCGCTCAACATCTTCCGGGATCACAACTTTACCAGTTGTACGCTGTGCGTGTGCAACGCCGGTCCCAAGTGCGTGGGGAACATCCGGGGAGCGGACTCGGGGCCGTATTTGGCTCTTCCTGGGACGAGCTTCCTCGGCGGTAGCAGCAAGGGTGGGTCGGCCAAGTCGACGCCCTCGCAGTTCAACGGGGGGAACAACAACAACAATGGTGCCTTTGAGATGATGAATTCGCCGGCGGTGGCCATCAACGGTGGCAATAGCTTGCAGAACGGTTACCTGGACGAAGATCCCATCAAGTGTACGTGCGGTTTCAGTGCGCTGGTCAATCGCCGGTTGGCGCACCGAGCGGGCTTGTTCTTCGAGGATGAACTCGAGATTACCGGAATGGCCGAAGATCCGGCGTTGCACAAAAAGGGCTCGCTGTTGGAGTTCCTGCTGGGCAAGGGCGCCGAAGCTTCGGGCGTAAGCTGTGATAGTTCCCCGCTACCGCTGCGGATCATGGATCTGCTGCGGCAGCACTGTGCGGTCATTCAGAGTTCGAGCAACTCGATTCACCGAGCGGTGGCCCGGTTTCGTAGTGCAATGACGGTCAAGAGTGTGGCAAACGCCACCGTCCACATGCTGGAGTATTCGGATGCCAACGATGTGATCAGTTTGGCACTGGAACAAAGCCGGTTGCAAGCGATCAGCGAGACCAAACCCGAACAGGAAACGGCGCTAGTCAAAACCAGTGGAAATGTTCACAAGTGGCCGTATCTGCGAGCTGGCGGCCCAAAGAGCAACCAAGACATTGTCCGGATAATGAAGTCCATGCAACCGTTGCTTCAGGACGCCTTCCACAAAAAGTGCACCACCCGACTTTGGGACGCCCCATACACGATCCAGGGCCCCCTGACCTGGCGACAGTTCCATCGTCTAGCCGGACGAGGCACAGGCCAGTGCGAACCCCAACCCGTACCATCCCTCGTCGTCGGCTACGAAAAAGACTGGCTCTCCCTGTCCCCGTACGCCATCCAGTACTGGGACAAACTACTCCTCGAGCCGTACTCGTACGCGCGGGACATTGCCTACGTTGTCGTCCTCCCGGACAACGACTTCATCGTGTCCCGTGTCAAGACCTACTTCAAAGAACTCAGCACCACGTACGAAATGTGCAAACTGGGCCGGCACAACCCGATCAAGGGCTGGGACGGCGTACTCCGCGTCAGCTCGAACCGCGTCCTCAAGGAAACGCAAAACTCCAACGCCGACGAGTGGTTCACCAGCCTGGGCGACAGCCGCCTGTCCGACCTGCTCAAACTGTACGCCCAAACGTGCCAACAGCAGCTTGCACCGTACCTCTCGAAGGTACCCTCGGACAAGAGTCTGCTCGACCCACCCGAAAATCACAACGTTTCCTCATCGCACGCCGCCGCCGCACTTGCCCTGTCCCAGGCGGCCAGCTCAACGCCCAACCGAGACGGCCAAAGTCCGATGCCGCCGCCTCCGCCGAGCACGCCCGACCCGTCGCAACCCGGCGACAAGGCGCCCAGCACACCCAAGTCCGACAATGGTGAGTTCACTGCTTGTACCAACTCAGACCAGTTTCCAAAGCTCTAATTATCTTTTTCTCAACCTTGCAGACGCCGACGGCAGCATGCTGAACACGTCCTCGTCCAGCAGTCCGGCCGACCGGATGCAGCACGACGACGACGGCAAGGAGCCGCCGCACATCGTGCTGTACATGGTGGAACCGTTCACGTGCGGCACGGACAAGCCCGAAACGGAGCGGTTGGCGTGCCTGTCGCTGCTGCGGTGCTACTCGAACATTCTGAACCAGGTGCCGGACTCGATTCGGAGCAATATTAGCGTGCAGGTTGGTATTCTTGGAGCTAGAATAGATTCAATAGTTCTCTAACAAAATATTGATCATTGCAGCTCATCTCGCTGGAGAGCATCCTGGAGTTGGGACGCAGCAGAAATCGGTTGCGGTTGAGCGATCACATGCGCTGCCAAGCGTTGAGCATCTTTTCGCAGAGTCGGCGGTTCATGGCGCACGCGAACAACGTGAAGAGCTTGACGGGCTTCGGGACGGCGGCGAACGCGGACGCGTTCATCAAGAACAAGGACGAAAAGAACCGGACGCCGTACAAGCTGTACACGCCACCGTACGTGCTCGCCAAGCTGACGGAGAAGAAGGAGAACACCGAGTCGTTTGGACAGACGAGCATCAAGCAGCAGTGTTCGATCATGTACTGCAGCTACTGCCTGAGCGAGGACCAAAGCTGGTTGCTGGCGGTGGCCACCGACGATCGGGGGGAGTTCCTGGAGACGGTCACGATCAACATCGACATTCCGAACCGGGTGCGGCGGAAGCGGGCGTCCGCGCGACGATCCGGACTGCAGAAGCTGATGGACTTTATTCTGGGATTGATTTCCCAGACGGTGCAACCGTGGCGGATCGTCATCGGTCGCGTCGGCCGGATAGGGCACGGCGAGCTGAAAGGTTGGAGCTGGCTGCTGAGCAAGCAGAACCTGCAGAAGGCGTCCAAACACCTGAAGGAGATCTGCGAGCAGTGTTCGCTGATGCACCCGGTGTCGGTGCCGAGCATTCTGAGCGCTTGCCTGGTCACGCTGGAACCGGACTCGGCGCTACGAGTCATGCCGGACCAGTTTACGCCGGACGAGCGGTTCAGCCAGCTGTCGATGCAGTCGCCGCTGACGACGCCCCAGGACGTGACCTGTACCCACATCCTGGTGTTCCCGACCAGCGCGAGGACTCAGGTAAGAAACGCTCTCTTCAAACAAAGAAGTTTTCAACGGCTAAACAACATTAATTCTCTCCCGTCAGTCCGCCCAATCGGCATTCGTGGAGCAGCACATCAACGACGACGAGTTCGGGCTGGAGCTGGAGGGCAATCTGGAAGGGTTGGGCCTGGACGGCGAGTGCGACGAGGACGGCATCAACGGGCTGGGGGATCTGTTTGACAACTGGGGTAAGATGAAAATATTAACTTTAGTGTGTAGAGCCCTCGAACTAACGATTGTGTGTTTACTTGTAGACGATCTGCCGACGCAGCAGCTGATGCAGAACGACTCCCGACAGGGCAGTCCGAGCCCGTTCGAGGGACAGCGGCACAGCCCGGGTGACAGCGGGTCCAACTGTGCGCAGAACATGAACGGGTTTATGGCGCAGGAAGCGGAAGATGTAAGTTTGAAGATTATCTTAAGTTTAAAAACACAAATTAAATTTGTTTTGATGGTTGCGGATTGATTGTTTGAATTTCGTTATTAAATATTTTTAATTTTTTTTTTTGCAATTGGAATTTTTTTATTAACAAAGTCAGATTATCTTACGTATTTTTTCCCCCTTTTTCGAAATGTTTTACTGTAGCCACCAACTTTTTTGAAAAAAAAAAAAAAAACCCATCGTTTTCTGTAAAATTTATCGAAATTTAAAATCATAATATGCCATTCTTTAAAAATTATTTCAATTTCAGAAGTTTCTTTTTTAAATTTTTGAAAACAATCTTATTTTAAAATATTCCTAAAGTTTTTTCTCCAATTTTTTTTAAGTTTTTGAATTATTGATGGCAGAAAAATTTGCCAACAGAGACCTTATTTAAAAACCCTGTGTAATTTTTTATGTAAAACGGTAAAACACACGACTAAAAAAAAATATTTGAAAAGACAATATGTTTTCGATGGATCAACTTTGGTCCCCTTGGAACGAGCTGTCAAGTAGGACCTTTTCTACCAAGAAGGGCCGCGAAGTAAATTTTTAAAAATTTATTTAAAAATCCATTTAAACGCTATGCGTTCCAATAAAAGGTCATTTTTTTGTTATCGTTTGAAAACTAATGATTGCAAAACAAATGAACTAGTCCAAAATGAGTTTTAAAACACTTTTTGCTTTAAATTTTGAGACACACATAAACTTAACAAGATAAATGCAAATTAAAATACTAAAAATAAAACAAGAAAAACATAAAACAAGAGAAGTAATGTTTTTCGTAGAACAAAAGTTGCTCAAAATGACCTCCTGAACACAGGAAAAATAAACATTTTCGAAAAAAAAAATTTGGGCGGTAGAGGGTTAATTTATTTCGTTTTGTTTGCATAAACTGTTAACCTACGAATAGTGACAAGTCATTTTCAGACATGCGGCTTTACACCTGTAGTAGTGAAATCGGAGTCCAGCCGAATAATCCAGACGATGATTTTTTGAGTTTCATTTTACCAATCTTTCGTGCATGATTCTTTGAATGTCATGAAGAAACTTCCATCGCTGGAAAGGGCGAAAGCACTTAATATTGACACTATCAAATGTTTTGGGATTGATTTTTAAAATTTTCAAATCATGTTTTATAGAAAGAGCAACGAAATTTACCAAGATTTTTTAAATTAAAAATGGAAATAGTTTTGGAGATATCGCGAGCAGAAAAATGATTTAGAAACGGATCACATTATCAAAGAAAAAAAAAAAGTAACAAAAAATATGTATTATTTATTCTTCTACAAAATATAAATAATAAATAAAATAGAAGATAAAAAACCGAGAAATTAAGAAAGCTAAGTTTGAAAGGATTGGAGAATTTATGATCAATTCTCTCAGATTTCGGTCATTCGATTTTTTTTTTGTATTTTTTAATCCGACTGAAACTTTTTTGGTGCCTTCGGTATGCCCAAAGAAGCCATTTTGCATCATTAGTTTGTCCATATAATTTTCCATACAAATTTGGCAGCTGGCCATACAAAAATGATGTATGATAATTCAAAAATCTGTATCTTTTGAAGGAATTTTTTGATCGATTTGGTGTCTTGGGCAAAGTTGTAGGTATGGATATGGACTACACTGAAAAAAAATGATGCACGGTAAAATTTTTTTGGTGATTTTTTATTCAATTTTTTGTCACTAAAACTTGATTTGCAAAAAAAAACACTATTTTAATTTTTTTTTTATATGTTTTAGAGGACATCAAATGCCAACTTTTCAGAAATTTCCAGGTTGTGCAAAAAATCTTTGAGTGAGTTATAAATTTTTGAATCAATACAATTTTTTTCAAAAAATCGAAAAATTGGTCGCAAAAATTTTTCAATTTCATTTTTCGATGTAAAATCAAATTTGCAATCAAAGTGCACCGTTTTCAAGTTAAATCCATTTTTAGGTGACTTTTTTGAAAATAGTCGCAGTTTTTCATTTTTTTAAATTAGTGCACATGTTTGCCCACCTTTGAAAAAAATATTTTTGAAAAGCTGAGAAAATTCTCTATATTTTGCATTTTTGAATTT
Source organism: Culex quinquefasciatus (assembly GCF_015732765.1). Taxonomy (NCBI): domain Eukaryota; kingdom Metazoa; phylum Arthropoda; class Insecta; order Diptera; family Culicidae; genus Culex; species Culex quinquefasciatus. Next base: position 175,120,717 of record NC_051863.1, read on the forward strand.
TGTTGATACGACCCTTAGTTGCTAACATATTGCCATGCAAAGATCTAAAAACAGGAAAATTGAAGTTTTCTAAGTCCTACCCAAACAATACACCATTTTCTAATATCGATATCTCAGCAACTAATGGTCCGATTTTCAATGTTAAAATATGAAACATTCGTGAAATTTTCCGATCTCTTCGAAAAAAATATTTTCAATATTTTTAAACCAAGACTAACATTTGAAAAGGGCCAAACATTCAATATTACGCCCTTTTAAAATGTTAGTCTTGGTTTAAAAATTTTGAAAATATTTTTTTTCGAAAAGATCGGAAAATTTCACGACTGTTTCATATTTTAACATTGAAAATCGGACCATTTGTTGCTGAGATATCGACATTGGAAAATGGTGTGATGTTTGGGTGGGACTTAGAAAACATCAATTTTCCTGTTTTTAAACCTTTGCATGGCAATATCTCAGCAACTAAGGGTCGTATCAACAAAGTTCAAAAATGCAAAATATAGAGCTTTTCAAAAATATTTTTTTCAAAAGTGGGCAAACATGTGCACTAATTTAAAAAAAATAAAAACTGCGACTATTTTCAAAAAAGTCACCTAAAAATGGATTTAACTTGAAAACGGTGAACTTTATCATAATTTTACTGAAGTACTTTTTGATAGCAAATTTGATTTTACATCGATAAATAAAGTTAAAAAATTTTTGCGACCAATTTTTCGATTTTTTGAAAAAAATAGTATTGATTCAAAAATTCTTAACTCACTCAAAGATTTTTTGCACAACCTGGAAATTTCTGAAAAGTTGGCATTTGATGTCCTCTAAAACATATCAAAAAAAAAAAAATTAAAATTGTGTACTTTTGCAAATCAAGTTTTAGTGACAAAAAGTTCAATAAAAAATCACCAAAGAATTTTTTACCGTGCATAATTTTTTTCAGAAAAAAACGAAAAAAAAGGTGTGGTCCTGGTGGTCCTCTAAACTATGGGATTTCCTATATTGATAGGACCTTTTCGAATAAAACTCTAGATTTATGTTAATCTCACAACCAGGGGCGCCGACTCTGGGGGGGCACGGTATTTTTTGCCCCCCTTAAAATTGGGCAGGGGGGGCAGCCCATACATTGTGCCCCCCCCAGAAATTTTGGAAGGAAAATATTTTTTTTTTTTCAAATATTACAAATAAAATTCACAGAAATAATTGAAAATAATATTTAAAACTTAATTGAAACATCGTTTGTACACACGGATAGAATTCTTGTAAGCGAATCTGTTAAATAGTTCAAAAACATTTGTGGTTTTTTGAAATCTGTGATTTTTTTTAAATCGTTTACATTTTTTCTATAGTACCTCATCTACAATCAAACTTACGCAAACTCTTGCGAAAACAATCATCAAGTTTTCGGACGCAACATTCTGCGATTTGCCATTGTAGATAAGGATTTAGCGAAAGTAAACTGAAACACTTTGTTGACTGCTTTACATTTACATTTACAAAAATGCTGATAAATTCGATAATATTTTGGGTATTTTAGAAAGCATTTGAAGAGATTTCAAAGACATTTGTTAACCGTAAAACGTTCTGTACCAATTTTAGCTTAAACATATAATTGTCTCAAAAAAAGAAATTTTTATAATAATCATATAATCTTAAAAAACACAAGTGTATCGCCTTCTACAATTTATGATCGATTTAAAAAAAATAATAAGGCCATAGAAATTTTAACTGCACCCTAAAAAATTTTTATTTAAGTTCCAAAATTCTCAAATTCTGAACTTCTGAAATTCTGAACTTCTGAACCTCTGAACTTCTGAAATTCTTAAATTCTGAACTTCTGAACTTCTGAACTTCTGAACTTCTGAACTTCTGAACTTCTGAACTTCTGAACTTCTGAAATTCTTTAATTCTTAAATTCTTAAATTCTTAAATTCTTAAATTCTTAAATTCTTAAATTCTTAAATTCTTAAATTCTTAAATTCTTAAATTCTTAAATTCTTAAATTCTTAAATTCTTAAATTCTTAAATTCTTAAATTCTTAAATTCTTAAATTCTTAAATTCTTAAATTCTTAAATTCTTAAATTCTTAAATTCTTAAATTCTTAAAAAATAGCTTAAATGTTAGATTTTTCAACATTGAATTTTATTGTTATTTCTAAATTTCTGATTGCTTAAATTTCTGAATTTCTTCTTTTGATTTTTCAAAAATTTCAAGCCATGAGTTTTTTTTATCTTTAGATTTTTTTTCTATTATAATATTATTTTTAATTTTGGAATATTGAATTTTGTGTATCTTTTTTTTTAATAGCAGATTTGATAAATTGTTGTTTTTTATTGAGTATTAGTTTTATTTTTAATTTCTCAAGTTCTAAATTTTTGCTTTTTACTTTTGTTTTTATTTTTAGAATATTTGTATTGCTGAATTTCTTAATATCTGTTAATTATGAGTGAGAATATGCCAATAAGAAGGAATTCGCCTTCTAAACATACAAATAATTAATCCAATCACAATTTTAAATCACGTTTTAATAAATTATTTTTCCAAAAATAATGGATTCCGGATGAAAATAATTCTTTTCACATCGTAATATTCCAATTGGTAAAATTCGTGATATACAAGAACCTCAAACAGCTTATCGCCATTCTTACCTATTGATTTCGGAAAACAACCGTGCCCCCCCAACATTTTGGACTAGTCGGCGCCACTGCTCACAACCACATTTTGTGAAATTTTGTTCATTTATTGACAGTATTTTTACCGCGTTCTCAACAATCGAGTTCGGTTAAAAAAAATTGATTACACTTTCAATAATTTTTCCTATTTTTAGTATTATATAAAAATTTAGTATTTTTCCTATTTTTAACTATAGTATTATTTGAAAATTCTTCAAAGGTTTACTTTCATACAAGATTTTTGAGTAAACTAAAAAAATGATTTGAGTTTTTGCAATTGTTTTAGTATTTGCAACATGAAAAAAATATTCAGAACCTAGAAGAGCTTATGTCTTTACATTGAGCCTATGTCCGACTCATGCGACATATTAACGTTGATTTTGATGCAAAAGTACAGATAGGATTCGTGAATCAGCGATTACAAATTAGCTAGGATTGGGATTAGCGAACATTCAAAGTATCGAAATTCAAATTTTCAGATCGGCTTTGTACAGTACTTGTTCGGTAACTGGGCTGAACGCAAAATAACGAGGGGACCACCGATGCATAATATTTTCCTGGTGAATTATAAAAACAAAAAAATACTTAAATTTATTTACAATGCTTCGTTTTCATATTTCTTTAAATGTGACTTGAAATAAAATAAAAGTTTGAAAATAGTAGTTTATGCAACAAGTTGCAATAAGAGGATTTTTTCAGCACGAGTCGTACATTTATCCAACGAGGTTCACCGAGTCAAATTTTCATGTATTTTGTCAATATATCGTTTAAATAAAAAAAATGTTGAAAAGTGTTACTTTTCAAAACAAGTGCTGAAAAGTTTAACTTTTCAGCACCCATTTGAGTGCTGAAAAGTAGAACTTTTTAGCATTTATTTTGAAAAGTGTTGCTATTCGATTCTGTTATTTTTGGTACAGAAAAGTAGGCTATTTCGTCGTTCAAGAATGACAGGAAAAGTAAGTAGTTTCACGACGGAATTGCAAAAAAGTTATTTTTATTCATTGAACAGGCTTTTCGCCATCGGCTACATTAACCCCTTGGTCATTTCGGTTTGTTTTGGTTTTATGACGTTTGTCTGCTTTTTAACTGGGCTACGGCCCAGTTATCGAGCGCACAGTTAAAAAGCAGCCCAGTTACCAAACAACTACTGTATTTGTATTTTTTTTATATAAATAACCAAAATTAGTGTAAGCTTCGAAGGCCCGAAATAACAACAACACACTCTTCCTCCCCCTCCCACAGGTCGGCTCCCTCGCCCAGCAACCGATGGCCATCGGCTACCTCGTCTCGACGGCCCCGACCGGCCGCATGCCGCCCTGGTTCTGGGCGTCCTGTCCCCACCTGGAGAACGTCTGTCCGGTGTTTCTGCGGATCGCGCTCCACCTGAACAGCTTCCAGATCCTGCAGAACAACGACGACCCGATGGCGCAGTCCCAGTCGACGACGGAACATCCGCTCGACTCGAACATCACCGCCGACGTGCTGCGCTTCGTGCTCGAGGGCTACAACGTGCTGTCGTGGCTCGCGATGGACTCGAACACGCACGACCGGCTGTCGTGTCTGCCCGTGCACGTCCAGGTGCTAATGCAGCTGTACCACATGACGGCGGCGCTGGCCTAAGACCGAGGTTGGCCCAGCAACCAACACACACCCCCCCTCGACTGTCTGTGATATTAGGTAAAAGGTTAAAGGAAGAGAGAGAGAGAGGTCTAGCAGCAGAAAGGCAACGTGACAACCCCGCTAAAGTTTTAACATTTTGAAATTTTGTCCAAATTTTATTAGTTTCAATTGCGGCCAAGATCTGGTTTTACACAAACACACACAAACGCAGTATATAAGTTACTAATTTATTCTTCTTTGTAGAGAATGCAAGCCACTGTGAAAGTATTGAGGTGACACCAAAAAGTTAAATTTTCCAAGCTTTTTCGCAAACAGTATTTTGGTTTTCCCCTTTTCCCTAAACCTAAAAAAAATTAAACCAATTTAACACACAAACGAGCAGCAAATTGTGGAGATTAACAACAAACAACTGAACCTAGGGAACATTGCAATCTTTTGTTTTCGTCGTAACTCTGTGTAAAGTTTTGTACATAAAATAAGACAAAAAAAAACGGTAGAAAAAGTCAATTTATACATGCGAACAGATGTATGTGAAATCACACTCTAGGGAATTGTGTAAAAGTTTCTTAGTTGGTAGTAAGATGAGTCCCCCTTTCCTCTTTGAAAAGAAACAAGATATAAACAAAAAAAACTATTGCGTGTAGTGCAGAAGCAAACAGAGATCCAATCAGTGTTGTTTTGTTATTTAAAGCAAACCGAGAATGGTCGTTAGTTAATACACCTAAACCAGGCACGCAAAAAAAAAGTGTAAATAACAGTGTCTCATCCCTCGGGCAAATAAATTCTGAAAGAATTGCCTCCCCCCTTTTTGTACATACTTCTTATGCTAAGTATAAAGTTTTAGGGGAAACACAAAATCAAACATTAAATAAAAAAAAACTAAACCCTTTCAAATCTGAATCAGACTTCAAATAAAAATGTGTGTAAAAAAAAACGTAAGTTAACCCTCGCTCTCCCTCTGACTCAGTGCACGGGGGGACGAGACGAGAACAACATATTTATTTCAAATTAACTCCGCGCTACAGCGCGGGGAAAGAAATAGTGACCAAATGCAACGCGCTCATAACAATGTGTAAATAATATAAACAAAAATGAAAGTAGTAATTAAACTAGTAGCACACCGACACACCATTATTAGTGATTAGTTAACCTGCAATCGAACCATTATCATCATGCTCACACACACACAGCAAAAAAAAACATGATTTTACAGAGCAAGCACTAACTAGAATTATTAGCAAGAAATAGTTTTAAAAGAAGCAGCAGCAAAAAAAAAAATCGTTCCAAGAGGCATTCTAAAACAATGATTGAAACCCCCCGCCTCGGAAATAGATCGAGGCGTGAACAGACAAACGGAAATCAAAGATTTTGGTGGGTGGATTAGAATCATCAATTTTATCGGTAAGAAAAGTAGGCAAATGAAATGTAGGTTTGAGCAAAAAAGAAATGGTGGAACGAGAATTCTATCGTAAGTTTAGGCCAAATTGTATTAAAAACAAAGTAAAACAACAAGCAAAAATTTTTTGAGCAAACAACAAATGAGTGTTAGTGACGGCAAAAAAAACTATTGAAAAGTGAAAAACCAGAAGATATACATCGCAAAGAAACTTAAACACTTAAAAATGAGTAGGAACAATGGTGTGGAAGGAAAAGTGAGTAATTGTGGTAATTTAAAAGAGAGAGCAAGATTTGCGAAAATGAGCGAATTTAGAGCGTGCATGAAGAGTAAGCGTGTGTGGCCCGGCCCTTGTGGTGAAACAAAATAAGAATATTACTATGCAAAATGAGAAGAAAATAACAAAAACTATTAATATTAATGAATTGTCATTAATATAAATTAATTACTATACATGATTATTATATAAAATATTAATACTTGTATATGTTAAGGTTTCGTTTACAAAAAATCATAAAAATAAATGGATCATCATTGAAAACAAACAATGCATTTTTTTTTTATTTTACTTCATTGAGAAAAATCCCACCACAACTCGTAATAATAATAATACTCGTAATACTGAATGTTTGTTCCTTTCTAAAAATGTTGAAAATATTGTTTTCGAAAAGATCGGAAAATATTCCAAATTTTAACGTAAATCGGACCTATAGTTGCTGAGATATCGACATTAGAAAATAGTGGGTTGTTTGGGTAAGACTTAGAAAACATCAATTTTTTTGTTTTTAAACCTTTGCATGGCAATATCTCAGCAACTGAGAGTCGTATCAACAAAGTTCAAAAAAGCAAAATGTAGACAATTTCTCAGCTTTTCAAAAGTGGGCAAACATGGGCACTAATTTTAAAAACGTTACTTAATCCTCTACTGCCCAAATTTTTATTTCGAAAATTTTTATTTTTCCCGTGTTTAGGAGGTCATTTTGAGCTTCTTTTGTTTGACGAAAATCTTCACTTCTCTTGTTTTATGTTTTTCTTGTTTCATTTTTTGTATATTGATTTGCATTTATCTTGTTTAATTTATGTTTGTTTTTGGTAGTCTTTGGCCTATTTGGCCAGCCGGGACCGTGGTGTAGGGGTAAGCGTGATTGCCTTTCACCCAGTCGGCCTGGGTTCGATCCCAGAAGGTCCCGGTGGCAACTTTTGAGACGAGATTTGTCTGATCACGCCTTCCGTCGGATGGGGAAGTAAATGTTGGCCCCGGTCTAACCTAAAAAGGTTAGGTCGATAGCTCAGTCCAGGTGTAGGAGTCGTCTCCCTGGGCCCCTGTCCCGGTGGAGTCGCTGGTAGGCAGTTGGACTCACAATCCAAAGGTCGTCAGTTCGAATCCCGGGGTGGATGGAAGCTAAGGTGTAAAAAGAGGTTTGCATTTGCCTCAACAGTCAAGCCTTCGGACATCAAGTTTCGAGTAGGAATCCCGTAATCGGGAACGCCAAGGCAATGCTGTAGAGCGAATAATTTGATTTGATTTTTTTTTAATTTATATTTATTCAAATTTCTTTTCCATGTACATTCATTCAGTTAAAATATTATTGAGTGTCCAATCACAAACGATGACTTTTCACCTCAATTTTAAATAGGGGAAATTCTCGTATCTTTGGCAGGTTAAGCACTCGCTCCTAACTCCATCCAATTTGCTGATTTTCACTATTTAAACAACTAATTTTGCAAAACTTTTGATAGAAACTTGCATGCTCACTTCTTATTGAGCTATTTATCACTCGAGTTTAGTTGAAAACGCTTTTAATTAGCTTTAATTGAATGTCAAAGTTCTGACCTGCCAACATTAGAGGCACGCTGGAATTAGATGTTGTTCCCCTACTAGCAACTTTCATTTATTCATGAAATATTGTAGCTTTCGCTATTCAGTGATTTCAAATGTAGGAGGTCCTACATGTACAAAAGGGAAAAGGGATACCTTAAAACTAACTTATAAACTATATAAAGAGCGGATCAATGCAGCTGAAGACTGCAATGATTTTTGTCGAAATGCATCAATTATCTTATTTGACATAACATCCAAAGTGTCAACTTCGACTAATTGATGAAGTTCACTGGTGCTGAACCAGGGAGGAGGTTTCAGAATCATTTTCAGACTTTTGTTCTGAATCCTCTGAAGTTTTTCTTCCTGGTTAAGCAACAGCTTGTCCAGATCGGCACAGCATAAAGCATGGCAGGTCTGAAAATTTGTTTATAAATTAACAGTTTATTCTTGAGACAAAGTCTAGAATTCCTGTTTATAAGTGGATACAAACATTTAATACATTTGTTACATTTAACCTGGATACTTTCAATGTGATCCTTGTAAGTAAGGTTTTTGTCAAAAGCAAGTCCAAGATATTTCACTTGATCCTCCCACTTTAAATTTACCTCATTCATCTTTATAATGTGATGACTTTTGGTTTAAGAAAATCAGCCCTTGGTTTGTGAGGGAAAATAATAAGTTGAGTTTTTGCAGCATTTGGAGTAATTTTCCATTCTTTCAAATAAGAATTGAAAATATCCAAGCTTTTTTGTAATCTTCTTGTGATGACACGAAGGCTTCTGCCTTTGGCGGAGATGCTTGTGTCATCAGCAAAAAGTGATTTTTGACATCCTGGGGGCAAATCAGGCAAGTCAGATGTAAAAATATTGTATAAAATTGGACCCAAAATGCTTCCTTGAGGGACGCCAGCACGTACAGGTAGTTGATCAGATTTGCTATTCTGATAACATACCTGCAGAGTACGATCCGTCAAATAATTTTGAATAATTTTCACGATATAAATCGGAAAATTAAACCATTTGATTTGATTTGGCCTATTCTACCACCTCCTATCATTACATTTTGCCAATCTAATGTTTTCGTCTTTTTACAGTCAATTTTCCAAGTTTTTGCTTGTTTTTTTTTACATTTTCTGCTATAAAATGGCACCATTATCATTTAAATTGTTTAAAAATTCGTAGAGGCATAGGCTGGGACACTAGACAAAATACTGCATTCTACTTTTTATATAGGAAATGTTCGTAGCCAAAGTTGACCCCTAAAAAATGACATTTTTAAAAACATTGTTAAAGTCACATAAAACAAGTGAAACTTCCAACCTATAAACTTTCTAAAATTTTAATAGTTCTTCTTTCCAATGCTTTTTAACGGTCCAAAATTGGTCGAAAATTTGATTTTTGCAGATTTTTTTAAATCGAAGCCCGTCTAAAGGCGGGGTTGGGTTGCATCCAGATTTTTAAGCGAAAATGGTGTTCGAATGGTGAACGCCCGAAATGTCAAAATCACGTAGTGATACCAACATTGGGAAAGCAACTTGTCTAGGGAATATAAATCTTGAGGAATTTTATCTGGGCCCCGTCCTGTCGCGTCCGTCAGTAGTCTTGTCGTACATTACAACTAGAAGCAGATCTGCTAATGAAATAGTACACTCCGACCAGTTCAACTGATCATTTAAGTCCAATTATTCATTTACGGAAAACTAACTAACTTGAATCAACAACCTAAACAAAACTGTCTGAAAGTAACTTGAATCTCAAATCCCCGAAATTATAATTGCAAAGCCAAACATTCCTTTACCTTCTTTTTAAAACTGACTTGCCGCTTCCAAAACCAATAAACATAAATGAACAGTTCATACTTTACAAGTTGAATACTCTTCGTTAACCCTCTAACGCCCAGAGCTGTTTGCTTATCGTAAAAATAGTAAATGGCTTAATTTTGGTACAATAATGCAGGAAATACTTTACTTTGACCCACAAACACCGAATTAGGGCAAAAAAGTTGAATTTGAAGTGGTGCACCAGAGCACCATCAGGAAGATGAGCAACTTTTTTTTAAACCACAAAATCCCGTTTTCTTCAAATCTATTGGTTCATTTGCTTGAAAACGCTTCGAAATGTGATAAAAACAACTTATTCTTTGCTGTAAGACCATATTTCTGAAGTATTAACTACAAATTCTAAAATCTCTGCATTTTCAGGTTTCTTTGATTGGCTCATTCAAAACCCGCAAACAACCATTTTCATGAAAAATGAGAAAAGTAATAAAACTATCGGTCTAATAACAATGTTTTGTCTTGCTTTTGAATAGTCAAAACGTTTATAAACTTTTGTTTTGATAAAAATAAGCTTTTTCTGTAATTTAGAAAAAAAAAGTGCTCCTGAATATTTAGTTGCTCATATGTGCCTAGGTGGTGCTCTGGTGCACCAAATGAAAAAGGTTGAAAAACACTTAAAACCGGTCCAAACTCACAATGTTTTTCACAGGGGTTCTTGTCCAAGGTTCAAATGATAGCAAAACATTTTTTGTTTCATAAAATTTTGTGTTTGGTAATTTTTACGGGCTTTCGAAAACAGGTCTTATTTATTTCCCTAAAATTGACCCATTTTTGTTTACATTTCACACTGTAACTTGTGCTTAACCAAATTTGATGAAATTTGGGGAGATGTTAGTATACATTCTACATGAACACCTGCAACTTAAAGCACCATGAAAAGTTATGTCAGTTCCGAGATATTTGAGTTCAAGGTTTTGGTGCTCTGGAGTAACCATGGGCGAGAGAGGGTTAAGAAGACTATTTCGTGCCTTCCATTTCATTAGGGCACAGAAGCTCTGCAAACAAGAGTGTATCCCTATCGTACCTAATATACCTAAACTGTCAATTGAGTGAAAGAGATGAACTCCTGTTCACAAAACCCTTGTGTCCATTTGAAATGTTAGGCTCCATTTGATCGTCAAAACTCCTGTAAATCCTCGATTCGCAACAATGGTCGATACAACCATAATCCGAGAACCGTTAGTTCAACAGATTAACGAATTTTGTCCGATATCATTTCATTATTGATTGATCGAGACTCTATGGATGTTTTGACAATTCCGAATGGTTAGTATATCACTTAAATTATAATCAGAGATTCTCACTTAACTCGTTTGCACAGAACTGTCGGCCTGGAATTATTAAACAATCTAAAGTTACAAAAAAAACTAGCTATTCTGAGTGCCTTGCAAAAAACTTATTTATTAAAATACCAGATCCTAACCTAACACCCTCATTAAGATAAGAAAAAATCACGCTTCTGTTTTTGTGATTAATTAAATTATTTAATATAATCCCACAATGCCTAGAAGAGATCTCTCTTACTGTTGTGCGTAAGCGTTGCTTTGCTTTATGAATTTCTACCTAAGCTTATGATGTATCAAAAAGATTTAAACCTGTTCCTACCAGATTTTATTAACAAGAATATTGAGATGCAAATAAAAAAATCAATATCTTGCAATTTTACATAGTATAAAAGTTGTGATTTCTATCAACACAAGTATATAAATATAAAATAAATGTGTGATATAAATCAACATCGGAAACCATCTTTGCAAATAGCCCTGAAACGACGGCAACGTGTGGCTCCATCTCCAGGGAAGGTGAAGCCGTTGATCATTTTCGAAGAAAATTGATCATGTGTGTGTGTGTGTGGTCCAATCCAATACCCGCTTACCGGTAGCGATATTATGGGAAAGTATAATTTGTATCAGACTTTGTACATGACGAATGCTGGGGTGTAAGCACAGGGTAAACCAACTGCCCTAGTAGCAAACCTGCGCTAACTAACATTCCCGTCCCTTAAAATCGAGATCTACAAACTGACATGGCGGGCGCCGTTGGTGGCCAATGACTGTTACCAATCTTTAAGGTGAAGCCGTTGATCATTTTCAAAGAAAATTGATCATCAATATAAAATATTCTGTATTAAATTCAATTCAACGAATTTCAGCACCAAAAGGAATCAGCATGTGCCGGTTGTTGCCTTCTTGAAGCCACTGAAGGAATTTTTGATCTAAATCAATTGTGCTTCAAAATTTATATAATTTGCCTAGTCCTAGTTGGCAATCATTGATTAATGACGATTTCCATAACTTCACAAGGAATGGGATAATCGTTATCAAAAGGAATCAGCATGTGTAGCGAACTATTCTAAACAACTTGTAGAAGGAATTTTGTAAAAAATTTGAAAGCGACGTAAAATTTATATCTTTGAACGAAAAATCATGACAATGATGGAAGTCTTCACGTTAAACAACTCTAGTTATTTCAAGCATCTAAGATTTTTTTTAGCGAATTTGAGTAGAGTTTTAACGGAATTTTCTTTCGTTCTCCAAAACAATCGCCCGCTTTAATTACTCTTTTTTTTTATTTAAACAAATACTTTCAGTTAATTATAAATTTTGCTCTTTCATATCTCACCTGCCGCACGCGCGCGTCCATCATTGATTTGCTCACATGACTCGCAGTAATTGTTTGTATTGTTTCTGCAATGTTTTCTCATTTTTACTATTTTTTTCTCTTTTTTTTTTGCTGTTTGTTAATATATACTGTGTGTGTTGTAAGTCTGTAAATGTTTGTGTTGTTTTTCTCTATACAGCACTGCTTAATAAATTCAAAATTCAGTTTTTTGATTTGAGGGGGAACGCGCGTTTTAGTGTCGTCGCTTGGGAAGATAATTTGGTTTTACAACAAGAACATAGTTTGCTGCAACTAAATATCTACGAGGGGTGAAGAATATTTGGGTTTTCGGGGGGAAAGGATGTGTGTGAGGTGCACAAATACAAGTATGATCGACTATTTGTTTTTCAGCTTGGCGCTTGTGACGTATGAATTTATTCAACAAATAAAAGTTTAACTGACTCGAGTTCAGCACATCGTCAATACACGTTGCTTTCGCTATAAGAAGTGTGAGTGTTGGTGTGTGTGTGTTTGTTTGTGTGTCGTCAAAATCTCTAAGACTGTCTTTCTAAATTCTGGCTCTGATTGCGCGTAAAAATCGCAACCGCAACACACGCGCACGAACGCTCTGGGGCAGCGGGTTTTGATTGATCCTGCGAAAAATTAAACTTTTCAACGATCGTATCGAAACCGCGGTCCCTACTAATCTCTTACTTCCCTCTTTCATACTGTTGCTGCTGCTGCTACTGCCGTGTGTGTGTGTGTGTGTGTGTGTTTGTGTGTGACAGAGGTGGTCGCGATTTGATTTTCTGTAAATGTGAATGCCGCACGTTTTGCTTCGCTACAATTGGTTTTTTGCTCTTTTATTGTAAATTTGTGGTTTTTATACTTTCATTCCTGGATTCTTTTTTTGTGTTTTTGTTTTAAACCTTCCGCTTTCTTTATAGTATTATTTTGTATTCTTACAGTCGAAACTTACGGTTACCACTATCGATAATAATTAAAGTAAAAGGGGGTGTGTGTTTTTTGTTTGTTTTTTGAAAAAGAAGAATACAAACGGTCTGCGATTTAACCGTCGTTACCGTCCAGTTTCCGCTTCTTACCCCTGGCTTCGGCGTCTGCGCCTGGAGAATCAGAAACAAAAATTAACTCTCTTGATTTAAGTTCCGGAGCACCTTCAAACTTACCCTCAGCGTCCGAGGAAGCCTTCTCTTCGGCACCTTCGCCGCCAGCAGCCTCACCGTCACTGTCGCCTTCGCCATCATGCTCCTCATCGTCCGTGGGCTCGTCAACGTCGTCGTCACCCTCGCCGTCCTCCTCATTCCAGTCCGAACCGTCCTCCTCGAGGTTGTCATTGTAGACCTACGAGAGTAAAAGTTAGCATCAAGTTTGATTTCTACGACGAGATTTCCGGAAAAAAAACTCACATCGGCCAGCGAGATATCATTGTCGTCTTCCTCATCATAATCGGAGGAATCATCCAGCTCGACGTCTGCAACGAGAGAAAAGATAGAAACAGATCGTTAGTACTCAAGCAACCCAAGCCTTCCCGGTTCCGAAACTAACTCTCCATCAGCTGCTGGTTCCGCTGAACGAAGCAGATCTGATTGAGGAACGCTAACAGGGAGAGGAACGCGACCAGCAGTGCCCCCAGCGACGGGGGGTTTTCACTGCGTGCGACGGCACTTTCGGATTCGTTTTTTCGCTGTATCTCTTCGTACAACTCGTCTAGATCGTCCCTATCGTCGGCAGCATGGGCTTCGGATTTGTCTTCTTGCTCTTCTTCATCCGCATCGAGCCTCAGCTCGAGCTGGCCCAACCGGGACTCTAGCCCGTTGACGGCCTCTTCAACGACGGCACGTTTCTGCCTCAGCCGGGCCTCGAACCGCTCCAGTTCGTCCAGATCGATGTCGATCCCGTTGATGGAGAAACATGCGGCTGCAAGGTTTGGGGGCCTCGATCGTAGTCTTACGAAAAGTGGTAACACAAAGCGATACTAACCTTCATCGTCGTCATCGCCACCGCCGTTGGCTTCGTCCTCCTCATCCGAGGGCGCTTCCGTGTCCTCCCGGTCAAAGCTACAACAAAAAAAAAGTCTCCCATTAGTACCTGATTAAAAACCCCCAAATAAAAAACCAACAAACTCACCCGTCCAGATACTTAAGCGACGGGATCAGCTCGAAGATCTTGTCCCGGTAGTTCTCGGTGGCGGTGACCTCGTTGTTGAACAGATCCAGCACCTCCAGATTCTCCAGCTCCTTCAGCGGCTTCAGCTCGTCAAAGTCCTTGATCCGGTTGCCGGACAGGTTCAGGTGTGTCAGCTTGGGGCTGCCCGCCAGGTGGCTGACCCCGTTCGAGATGCGGTTGTCGGACAGCTCGAGCTTGCGCAGCGCCGGCAGCTTGGGGAAGTTCTTGAGCGACGTGAGGCCCACGTTGATCAGGCTGAGCACCTCGAGCGCGGTGAAGCTGTCCGTAAGGCCCTCGATGTTTGTGCTGCGACAGTTGTCCAGGATGAGCTCGGTGATCTGCGGGAGGAGAAGGTGGTTACGTTTCAATTGCGGACTTCAAGGTCAAGGCCCCACATAACATACTGTTTAATGCCTCTTGAAAAACGGTAGAAAATGCTTGCTCAAAATAGCTTGCGTAGAGAAAGAAGCAACCATATTTTTTCAGTGATCGAAATAAAATCGTTTTATTTGGAAACCTCTTCAGCATTGTCACATTTCACGGCTTGCTCTAACATCCCCTTCTCCTTTCAGTTCCAAAGTCGTCGATACCAAGTGGTATCTCTACAACGGTTTTTCTTGGCTAGGATCATCAAAGAAAAAAAATCCTCGTCGCCAATGTTGCGTAGTGAAAGATATAACCTTCTTGTTCAGTGGTCGAAATAAGAATGTTCTATTTAGAAACCTTGTCAGCATCGTCAAATTTCATGGCTTGCTATAACACTTAAGTACATAAACGAAATGCAGCTTTCCTCCCATGTCCATTCCAAAAGTTGTACGCAACAAATAAGTCAAAGAATAACAAAATTCACTAAATCTACCAACAAATATTGAAGAAAACAATCCCAAAAAGAAAACAAAAATCATGAGTAATTTTCTATGATCAGCATATATGCAAGAAATTATTGCTCCCCCGCGACCTCCCTCGATATCGACGTCGGCAGTTGGGAAGCGCCCCGACCAGCAACGGTTCCTCAACTCATTTTCGCGCGCGCTCCAGAATTTGATTTTTCTGTGTCGGTATGACAACACCGATGTGGCTCCCCTCCCTTCATCGGTGTGGGTGAGCTCCCGCACTGGCAAGCATGCTCGTTAGTAGTGGTGAGAGGACGACACTCACGCGAGGGAACTCTTCGTCGTGCGAGTGCCCTGTCAAAATATGCATCTTACGCACACATCGGCAACAGGAAGATCGATTTTCAAGCGGGATTTCGTCGCCGTGCGCGCGGAATCAACGACGAAAAGACCTTGAAAACTACATCATCTCGCGCCGAGACCACGTTGCCAAATTGCGCAACACGTGTCGTCGGGTCGACGGTGTTTTGAACCGTCATAACTAAGTTAAAAGTGTCTGACACATGGAAATGGCCAATCATGGCTTGCATGGCGAGGGGCAAGAAAAAAATCGATCAACAGCCAGAAATGTTTACATTTTTCTCGTCGACCATCGCGCGGAACGAAATGCGGCCTGCTGCTGCCATCAACGAGCGAGGAAAACATTGCTCCCACACCAACAAAGAGGAGACGGTGTTGGTGAAATGCCTAATCGGTGCATGAGTGCCGTGGTCACTCATTCGGAATCGACAAGGTTGCCAGATTTATTGTGAAAGAACAACTTTTTTTCAAGCTATTATTTCAATGATTCTTTTTTCCTGAATAAGGTCCTAGCCCTATTTCAATTTTTATCTTCAACGGTAAAAATACGATTAAAAACATTTCTCACCACATTTTTGCCTCCTTACTCATTCTGAGCAAATGTCTGTTGGGATGTGTGTAGACACGATTTTTTCCGCACGATTATCTGCCTTATTCTGGTCGTTTTGGGGTCCCCTAAGATCTTATTCAAAATTAAGTAGTTTAGTGAAGTACACTTAACCCCCGGTGGTTGGTCACTTTTTCGTTTGACACTTTTTTAGTTTGTACCCCGTTGGTTGGTCAAAGTCAAACTAAAAAGTCACGAACTGTCAATTTTTACATGGCGCTCATGCACACTATCAACACAAACCTTTGATAGTGTGTGTGAGCTCCGTGTAAAAGGGGTGTCAAACTAAAAAGTGACCCCGTTCGTTTGACAACAGTTGGTGTCAAACCATCGGGGTTTGAGTTTATTTCAAAAGTTATGCTATGAAAAAGATTTTTGTAGATGCAAAAAAGGGTGAAAATTGCAAAAGTTTTGGCTGATGACGAAGGCCAGATCTTCACCGCATTGCTAGTGCTTTTTGAGATGTTTCTTAAAATAGCTCGTTAGCTTAAGCTTTTTTTTTAGGGCTGCAACGTAAATAAGCTTTTATAACATTTTGCTTGCATTTATTCATGCGGAAGGAGGAAGATGCCAATCACTGAGGCGGTTTAAGTTGACAAGACATTTTTTTTTCAATGGATCAACTATGGTCCCATTGGAATAAGGTGTCAAGAAGTGCATTTTCTGTCAAGGAGTCCGCGTTATTTTTTAATCGATTTTTAAATCCGTTTTAAATCCTTTGTTATCGTACAAAGGGTCATTGTACTCAGAAAAATAAGCTTTATCGTTGTGATCAATAACATCACAAATTTAAGCTCAATTTTAGGACCCAATCTAATTATTGCTTACTGTGAGATAAAATCCCAACTGACAGGAGGTTAAAAAGACCGAATTACCAAGGTGTAAAAATATGGAAGTTTACCTGAAATTTAACGATGATTTGGCTAGCAAAACTTTTCAAAGTTTTTGTCTCCTACCCATCCAATTAGCTTGAAAGTTAGGGGACAAAAAATATTATTAAAAAAAAAAAACAAAATTTCAATAGAAATTTTAGAGCTATCGGCTGATATCAACTTAAATTCTAGTGCATTCATCTGAGTTTTTAATCATTTTAAGAATGTTCGGATTTATTAAAAAATCATTTAAATTTTGCGGTGTACAGTAGGTACCACAAACATGCTTTTCTTGGCTTTTTTCTTACATTTTTAGAATTTAATTTTAAAAATGGTCAAATAATAAACAAACAATATATTCATTTTTGCTTTTCAAGTGTTCTGAATACTGCTGATACAAGGAGGTTTAAAAACACCCAAAAAGCCTAAAAATACAAAAAATATAAATTAAGAAAAAGTTATGATTGCGAATCAACTGTACTTATGAATAATGCATTTACCAGCAATTTTTGTATTGAAATGTTGAAATTCTGTCTTATATTAAAATTTTTCATATTTTATCTATTTTTTTCATCGTTTATCAAGTAGTGTTTTTTTATATTTAAATTTTAGTGAAAGCGAACACCTAAGGGTGGGGGAGATTTGCTAATGTCTACGCTCCATCGAATAAAAAATGTATGAAAAATTCTTGTGTTAGTTTTTAAAAGGTTCTAAAGCCGTTTTTGTATCGGGTTTTAATCAATTCTAGATTAAATTTTCAAAAGTTCCTATCTGCATAGGAAACCCACGATGGATAGGTTGTTTTGAAAATTTAATCTAGAACTAAAGAATGATCAAATTCAAAATGTTTCAAAAATTGTTCATCTGCACGTCCTTTAAATGGTATTTGGATGGCCCCCTAATGGAGGCCAAACAATTTCAGCAGCCTTATCACTTATTTTTTATTGGAATCAAATTTGGCTGAATTCTGCGCAATTTTAGTTCATTCACCATTCTGTTCATCAGACGATTTTACACAAGAACCACCTGTTTTGGTGGTCGTTCCAGGTGTAGGAGTCGTCTCCCTGGTAAAAGTACAAACAACACACAATCTTACTGAGAAATTTGGCTCGAGCCTCGACTCGATTCAGGCTCGATCTCGAGCCAGATCGACTCGAGGCTCAAGCCAAAATTCTCAGTTTTTTTTAAATGGTCCAATAAACCAAATTTCCAGTTTTTGCTTTTTGGTTGTGTTTGAAACCGCCTTAAGTCAGGGGTATTAAAAAACATCCAAAAAGCAAAAACCAGAAATTTGGTTTATTGAACCTTTTCAAAAAAAAAAAAAAAAAGAAAACTCCGGATTTCCTCTAGGAATTAGAGCGATAAAGAAATATTTTTAGACAAAGATAATTCCGGCAACCCTGTCGGCACTCACCACCATCAAAAATTTGTATTCTGACCAGCGTGAGTACCTTTCGGTGGGTCGGACCTCGGCCAGACCAACACCACCCCAGTCGCGTTTGAGCGTTCGCTCGATCAAGCAGCACACACTCCTCTTTCGCGCTGGCCATGGACGCGTGCGGCACAGGTGCCCTGGCAGCAATGTGCCCCCGTAATCAGTGTCTCTTTTTCCGATGCGGAAGTGTTGACCGACCCCGCCCACGGTGTTGTGGGCCCCACGCCCACACAATCGGTACGTTCCGACGTGCTCGATCGTCCGGTGCCCGCCCAAGGATCCTCCAAAATCCCCGGAAAAGTGCCTGAAAAGCGAGTGCAAAAACGGTGGAAAAAATTTCTGCTGACGGGGGCTGGATGAAAAAACCAAGATGGCGACCCACTCACTCTGGTGGTGGCGTTGAGTGACCAATCCTGCACGCGTGTTGAGTGTGAGTGACTGCTAGCAACATTTTGCGCTGTGTTGGTATGGGTTATGGCGGCGCCTGTTGGATGCACACACAATTAGAGCGGTACTTGCAGAAATCTTAGTTGTAGTAGTATTGGTGGCGAATCGCATCGAAAAACTTTTGAGTGCCTTCTGCCTTCAAAAAAAATCGACGACGGAGTTCCAATCGCATCGCGGTGTCGGAGGACGAACGCGATTACGAAACGTCGTAATAAAAATCGGGTGGAACTCGCACACCCTGTTGTCGTTGGTTTTTCAATGCACGGGTTTTGTCAGTGCGGAACACTCTTTCTGGTGGCGAGCGGAGTAGGACGGAGAGTGCTGCCAGATTTGTGACACTGACTTTCTTCTTAATTTTTTGTTGCTATCTAGGAATTTTTAAATTCATTGATAATCTTAAATTTAAATTTTATCGCCTATACTCTAAAGTACCGTAAAACGGGGTGACTTTGATAGCCGGGGTGACTTTGATAGGTTTGCGATTTTTCCGCAAAATGAAGAGTACAATTAAAATACGTAAGGAATGGTTCAGAAACATACTGACCGTGGTAGAGAAGTGTTCAAAGTACCTCATGAAGAACTTTTCATAAATTTTTGAAAAGTTTATAAAGTTAGTGAACTATAGTTAAGAAAATGTGGATGAAAGTCATTATTTTAAACTTCTCAAAGTGTCATGATTTTCTCAATGAACATGATTTTTAATCGGAAAACGGAATGCATTTTCGGATTCTTTGGACAATTTTCCACTAGGAAAAGGTTAAAGAAGTTTGTAAATAATAAATAATAGGTGTTCTTGAAACAAAATTTAAAAAAATCTCCAAACTTATAGGCAAATTCAATTGAACAAATTTCATGTAAAATGTGAAAACTTGTGATTCGTGCTTCGAATTCAGTATAAAATGCAATATAAATCGATAATTTTATAAACAAAACTATTTTTAACAAATTTCAGGCAAAATTCCGACTTTTTAACAATTTTACCTAAAATTTATATGTATTTTGTTAAAAAGCTTATAAACTTAGTTAACTTAATATAAACATTGATTTTTTTTCTTACAAACTATATCAGCTTCTTTAGTGATGGTACATTTAACGTACAAATAAAGTTTGAACATCTTAAATATGATTTTAACAAGAAAAACTATGACTATCAAAGTCACCCTGGAATTAAAACCAAGAATTTTTAACGTAACTATTTTTCTAAACACTATTAAAAAAACTTTTTTTCCAAAATAGTGCATGGACTTTGTGTGGCCTACCCCAGTACATGTATGTATGTATGTATGTATGATCCCCATACCCGCAGGCAACTTGGTCCTGGAACACATGTGAGCGCTAGGTGAACAATTCGATCATCTTTTACTCCGTAATCTGTACACCCACGTGCATAAGTTTTTTTGCACGAATTTTAGTGCTACAAATACCGGCGCATTTATCAAAATGTTTTCCCTCTTCCCTCCCCAAGCGCCAGAAATTTGTAGCGGGTGTAGGGACACTTCGCATAGACGCCCTTGCTCCCATCACGTCACTGAGGGTATGGAGCGACGAGAAATTAATAAGCATGCCCCCTCAGTCGAACCTTCATTAGAGAAGCAGGCAATCCACAACTCACAGCGAACGACCGAGGGAACACCCTACCGCGTATATAATAAGATTGGCGTGGTTTGTCTTTAATGAGTTGTAAATATGTCAGAATGAGTGAAAGAATTGCCTGTATTAAAAAGGAAAGGTCTCACCAAACAACGGAGTCTTCAGAAAATTTTCATCTCTTCAATTTTGATGTTCGTGGAAAAACATTGAAAAGCTTCATTCTTGAGTTGTTCCGATTCCCCGTCCGTAGTATTTTCCCGCAGTCCTTTCGAAATGTTCCTGTCAGACAGCTCCATACTCTTGTACACGTTGGCCAGCTTCTGCTGGGCCTCCTTAAGGGTCGAGAAGATCTTGGACCAGAACTTGATGGCTATCGGCATCCGGCAGAAAGCTGTTCCAAACGCGAACGTAGACAATCCCCTACCGGCGTAGACGAAGTACTTTTCTTCTCTTCCAACGGGCGCGCACCGGGTTCCGCAACATTCACAAACCGTTCAAATTACTATGTTTTACTCAAACAGATAGAAAAAAAACCCGAAAAACTTCATAAAAATGACACGAGCAGAAAAATTTCTTGTGTGGCCTACCCCAGTACATGTTTTAAAAATAATAATCTTGAGAAAAACCTTACATGTTGGAAAATATTCTAAAAACAAATTGAAATCCTATCAAAGTCACCCCGATTTACGGTACAATTAAAACGTTTGTTGGATAGATCAAAGTCAACTGCTTCAATTTTATTAAATAGCGACGATCCTCATTCGAACTAGAAAGCACCTAAATGTAAACATTCAGCTTTCAGTTGTTCGAATTGCCATTTTTTCATCCGCTCATTTCAAATTACTATTAAGTTTGTTTTCAAATCAAACAAAAATACACTGTTTAAACTTGAGGATTAATTACAATCACTTAGCTTAGCTGAAAATGATTTCCACTATTTTATGAGCTGTAATTGAACGTCAATGTGCTGATATGGCAACATTAGAGGCACGATGGAGTTAGATGCTGTTCCCCTAAATGTTTTTTATTCTTTGCGAAAAATTGAAATATGAGTTTAATAATTACTTGCTGTTTGAAAATAAAGCCGAAGGTTGAGCATGCCACCACTAATTACACAGGAAAATGTCAAATATACACCTTTTCCCGACATAAAACATGTACGCCTTATCAGATGTTAATATAACCATGGTATTTTGATGAAGAATATTAACGTCTTACTCGGGGTGCCATTTCTCGCAAAATTTGCACTTTCCTAACAAAGAAGCAACATTAAAAAACCTATTGCAAAACAACAAAAACATTGATTTTTAGTTTTCAAGATTTAATTTTTTTATTGTATCTCGCTTTCTTTTCAAAAGGACCTATGTACGTAGGAAAATCGTAGGGCATTGGGTGTTTTGAAAAGTAATATTGGTATAACATTTACATAAGATTTTTGTTGAATATTTTATCAACATTTTTTTTTTCTAAAATACGAGGACATTTGATAAATTCCATCTTAACCCTCTAACGCCCAGAGTTTATCAACTGTTTTAAAAATACACTCAACCCCCGGTGGTTGGTCACTTTTTCGTTTGACACTTTTTTAGTTTGTACCCCGTTGGTTGGTCAAAGTCAAACTAAAAAGTGACGAACTGTCACATTTTACACGGCGCACACGCACACCTTCAAAACAAACGTTTGGTAGTGTGTGTGAACTCCATGTTAAAGGGGGTGTCAAACTAAAAAGTGACCCCGTTCGTTTGACAACAGTTGGTGTCAAACCAACGGGGTTTGAGTGTAGTAAATGCATAAATTTTGGTTCAATATCCCTAGATTAGCTTAACTTTGGTCCACAAAACATTGAATCCATGCAAAATTTTGAAACTTGCAGTGGTGAACCAATGCTCCACCGGTAAAATCTTTATCTTCATGGCTTATATGTATGTAAAATTGACAAAGAAGATTGAAACTGCCTCTAACATCATTTTCTTACAATTTATTCATTGTTAAAACTTTAAAAGAACCAGTTAAATTTCTTTCAATAATTCTCTGATATTCCCATACAAGTCCAAAAACAACAAAAATATACAAAAATTGATGTTATAACAAGTTTATTGACCGCATTACAATCAATTAAATCCTTTTTCATTGAGTTCTTAGCTAGTAAAAATAGTGTTTAAATATTTTTGCAAAAATACAAGATTCATGTTTACACTTTGGTCTGTAAAAACGCTCGTACTCCATCAATGTGGATGAACACGTGCAAAAAGGTAGAGTTGACAATATTAAAAAAAAGCTTTGTCTTTGTGTTCTACAATATCAGCAATTTAAGCTTCATCTTAGGACACAATTGACCCAATTTCTCGATAGAATCTATAGATTCATCAAACATTAATTATTTTGAACAAACTAATTAAAATGTCTTCTTCATTTTAAAAACTGTTTGTTAAATAAGGCTTGTAAAAATATTAAAAAAAAAATTGTCACTCCCCCCTCCCGCCCCTCTTCAAAATATTCCCGAAAAATAAGATATTTTTTTTTGTTCGAAATACTTTTAAAAACATTGAATTGGAAGTGCAATCAGCCGAGAACAATTATAGATGCCTTTCCTGCGTTATGAATCATTTTTGGCATGTTTGGGTTTATTCAAAAATATTTCAAATTTAAAACGTTACTTAATCAACCTTTAGGTGGTTGGTGCCTGTTTTTCATAAAATTATTTTTATTAGGTCCTTTTCGGTACTGGGACCTGGTTAGGACCGAGTCGGCTTTTGTAATTACATTTGACTTAATAATTACAGAGGATCTTGTGTGGTTGGTGCCTTCCTCACATTCATAAAGTCAATACATTCAGTAAAAATAGCAACATTCCCCCTTAACATGTTTAACAAATCAACTTTATTCCTCATTTCTTTTGATAGGGTTTGCAAACCTTCAATATTTCTGGCTCATCGGCAAGGTCTGATAAAAAACCAATTCAACGATAGCATGGAAGATTCAGACAATATTTCTACCACAATATCTGAAATCTGGCCTCCAAAAAGAGTATAAATAACACTTAAGTGCTGATAACTTTTGATAGGGTTATCAAATCATCATGTTTTAAACTCATTTCAAAGGTATTTCAATTATCTAACTAACGACGGGTTGCATAAGGGACCCGGACATCATTTTCATTGATATATGTGAAATCCGGCTTCCAAAAAGTGTATAAATAACACTTAAGAACTAATAACTTTTGATACGGTTGTCAGATCCTTGATGTCCTAGGCTCATTTGGAAGGTCTTTCGATTATCATTTTCATTGAAATATCTGAGATTCGGCCTCCAAAAAGTGTATGAAAAACACTTAAGTGCTAATAACTTTTGATAGGGTTGTCAGATCTTCAATGTTATGGGCTCATTGGAAAGGTCTTTTTAATACCTTTTTGAAAATGTAAAACATGATAGGTTTTCTTGCAAAACCACCTTTTGTACAATCTTCCGGACATTCGCCAAAATCGTTTTTTTAGCATAACTTTTGAAGTACTTAATTAAACTTGCTGGTTTTAAATAGAGACCTATGGGACCCCAAGACGGATCGAATGAGACAAATACGGTCAAAATCCGTTTATCCAGTCCGGAGATAATCGTGTGACAATTTGTTTGTCCACCCACCTACACACATCCACACAGACATTTGCCCAGAATATGATTCTGAGTCGATATGTATACGTGAAGGTGGGTCAAATCAGATCAAATTAACAAGTTCATTTTTCGAGTGATTTTATAGCCTTTCCTCAGTAAGGTGAGGAAGGCAAAAAATGTCGAAGAAATGTTTTTTTTTGCTAAATTTTTTTTTCGTCAAATCTTAATTTTTATTTCAAAACTAATGATTGCAAAACAACTGAACTAGTGTAAAATGCTTTTTCAAACACTTGTTTTATTCAAATGTTGAGGCTACCTATGACTTATTTTTTTCTTCAGAATAACACTCTGTAACACCACCACAAATCTGGCACCACTGGCGGTTCACCACTGACCACCGTCGCTCCGTTGCCACCGCACACAGATATGTGTTACGTTTTTTCTTTCGTGTGTTACCCACCACCACTTCTTTCTTCCTCGATCGAAGCAATATGGCGGCTGATTTTTCCTTCCCCATTGATGAATGATTAATTTATTAAACTTTTTTCAAACTCTAAACGAAGCCTGAAATGCCTCAGCTTAGAATTGTTGGGGGTTCACAACTTGTCAGCGCTTCTGGTCTGAATACCCAGCGCGCGTGGGATTCCGGGAGTTCCGTCGCGAGAAGTCGACGAAATCGATGTTGGGAAGCGCGAAAAATTCTTTGGTCTTTGCTGATAAAACGGGACACAGATTTGGATGTAAACATGCCGCCGCCGCCGCCGCGTTTGGGGGAGGTTGGGGAGGAACATTAGAAGATTTTCCGTAAGGGTTGATTCGGAGGGGTGGAAGGAACTTTGATGGCCTATCTACAATCACTTAGCTTAGAAAATTTCACTTAGCTTAGGAATTTGAATCAATGGAAATGAATCTGAGTTTCTACAATGGAAAAGTAATCAAATTAGAAACTGACGTTTGGTTTGGAAAATTTCAAAATCTACGGTAAGTTGACGTTTCCATATCAAAGGTAAACAAACAACTGCATAGCAACGTATATCAGCCCAGCAAGTTTTCTAAGTTGATTGTGGATGACGAACGTAAGTTGCAGACTTTCCTAAGTAACTGCTTTACTTAGATGTTCTAAGCTAAGTGATTGTAGATAGGCCATGAGTTGAAATTTTCACTTTTCTATTTCAATCAAATTGAGGCAAGTTTTCTTGGTGTGTTTTTGGTCGTTTTGACTTTTTCTTCCGCCGAGCATCCGCACATATTGATTGAATGCAACACTGGGGGGAAAGGGGTCCTCCTGGGACGGCCAAGTGACCATAAGGTGCTGGACCTTAGGAAAACCGTCCAGTTTTGCCGTAATTTGCACTGTGACAGTCGGTAATTAACGCAGAAGGCGTTGTTTTTCAGCTGCCAAGCGAAACGACGCACTTTGAGGTTAAATTGCTTCCGTTCGGTTTGTTAGCTAACTTGGCCCACTACGGATCGTGCGGTGCAGCCTGGAACCGGAAGTGCCGGTGCATCCCGCGGCCAGGAATTTGCGAATGTGCGTGCATTTCGGACCGTGCACACACGCACACAGAACGCGCCAACGCGGAGCGAGCGGACGCAGGTGGCGCGGGGGAGATAGCGCCCCAAAAAAAAACCGAACACCAAATTAAGTGTGGCCACTGGTCCCCCCTCCCCATCCGGAATCGGTGCCACCCCGACAAACTTACCTGGTCATCTGGCAGGCCGCGTTTTTCCAGCGCTACTCGCTTCTCCATTGTTGTTTTGCTGCTGCTGTGACGTTTATGTCCTTAAGTTGGTCTGGTCCCCTGAGGTCTCAGACTCGGTCCCGCTGCCACTTCCGGAAGTCTCCTTCGACGGTAATCCACACGCACCACGCACCGATTACGCTTCCACCAGCCTAAACCACTCCAAACACGCGAAAAACCGACTTTTTCCGGGCCAAATTATTCCGCCGAAATTATCGCCAGAAAGCTCACACAGTCGTCTTTTACAACTCGCAAGTCAAACTCGCGTACACCGACCGACGACGTATGACGTGAGTTCTTTTGCGCACCACTACACCTTTACGCCGTCGAGAGTGCCCCTCGAAGACACTCGATTTTTATTTCGTCGAGTCTTTTTCTTGTCGAACGGTGCGTGTGTTGGTGAAGGCGAGCGGCGCGGCAAACACCTGGAAGAGAGTTTGAGAAAGCAAGAGAGAGAGAGAGAGAGAGGGTGGAATGAGTGACTGATGCCGGTGCGAGAGAGGGGTTGGCGGTGGTGGCGCGCGATTGAAACTGCTACAAGTGTTTGGGGGTTGAAGGATGGATGGATTCTGAAACAGGAAGTGCGTTTTATGAGAGAATGTTGGTCTTTGCAAATTTTATTCCAGTTTCTTGTTCCTCTTCAATTTTTAAATTTTTTTCATAAAAAAATAATAAAAATAAGATAAAATAGAACTTTAAAAAAGTTACTTAAATTTAAATTTTCATTGAAATTTATTTGAAATTAGGTACACTCAACCCCCGGTGGTTGGTCGCTTTTTCGTTTGACACTTTTTTAGTTTGTACCCCGTTGGTTAAACGTTTGGTAGTGTGTGTGAACTCTGTGTAAAAGGGGTGTCAAACTAAAAAGTGACCCCGTTCGTTTGACAACATTAGAGGGCTTTTGTTAATTTGATTTGGTTAACCGCGGTGGATTTTCTTGAAATAATTTGAACTGTCAAAAATCCACCAAAGCATCTACCGGTGGATACTTTTCTACCACAGATTTTTGTGCAATCAAAGCGGTAGATGCTTTGGTGGATTTTTGACAGGTCGAATTATTTCAAGAAAATCCACCGCGGTTAACCAAATCAAATTAACAAAACCCCTTAGGTGTCAAACCATCGGGGTTTGAGTATAGTGAATTCATCAGAATACATATTACGGTGCTTCCATCCCACTAACATTGACGCACAAGATCCTCTGAAATTACTCTTAGCTTTAAGAAAAATGTAATTATCAATAATTGATAATTATCATCAATTTTTGGTTCAACATAAGCAGAGATATGCCCAAATTCGTGAATAAAAAGTAACGTTCTCCAATGTTTTGAAATGCAATTTCCATTCAAGCGATGAACACCGCCTACCGAGTTTTTATTGCATAAATTTTAATGATTAATTATTTATAAGAATTCTAATAAAACAATTTCAACGTAATAAATAAAAAAATGGTATGATTTTCATGTTTTAACAAAACATGTATTTAATACAAAATATGTATTTAATACAAAATATGTATTTAGTACAAAATATGTATTTAATACATAATATCTGAGTGAGTGGTTTTGCCTTCCTCACTGAGATAAGGCTATAATCCTGCTCTAAAAATGAACTTTGTATAAAAACGTCGTAGACCCACCTTCATGTATACATATCGACTCAATACCCAAGTAACCGCGGGACACTAAAACGCAACATTAAATCAACTCTATATCAACATATAAAGTAAGCCTTTTAGAGTTTCATAACTCTATATCTTCTTGTAAAGTGAGATTAAAGCCAAAAGTGGCGACTGGAACGGTGGATATAGAGTTATGTGCATTGGAAAAGTACCTTAAAAATGTCAAAAATAAAAAAAAGCCCAACGCCATCTGTTGATTATTTGAACGATGAACTTATTCAAACACAGATGGCGTGGAATTAAGCTTGTGGGGGTTGTTTTTTTTGCTCCAAATTGTCCAATCCAGTTCACGATGCTGTTGAAGGGAAAATTCACGATTATGATGCCGTGCGCCTGCTGACTACTCTGTAAAGAAGATGCTCTTCTAAGAGGATAGTTGGAGATGGTGTCTTTTCTGTCTGCTGGGTTGGATTTCTAAAAAACATTTTCTAAGATATTTTTTTATTTCACAATTGATGAAATTCTTCACAACACACATTTACACTTCACTAAACATTTTAATTATCTTGCTTTTCCTTTATTTTGTGCATTGGCCGATTTCCCCCACAAGAGGTTTGTTAATCGTTCATTACAAGTTCGTTGAGAAAATCACCACCACCATCACTTCAGTACTGGAGGCTGCTGACAAATGAAAATTTCGTTTTAGCGACAAATATTCCACATATACATTTATCTTTATCTTACCAAGAAGATTCTGATTTTCTAGCAAAAGTTTAACCACTCAGAACGGTTTTATTTTCCTTTTGTTTACGGTATCGCGAAGCACTAATAAAATTTGATATAAAGTTATTGTAGAGTAACATGAAATGTCAAAGCTTCAAAACTTTTGCGCCAGCTTATTTAGAGTTAATACTCTGAAGAAGCATTACAACTTATGAATATAGAGTCTCAAAACATGTAAATGTTCATTTAGTGGTGATTTACAGTTCCAAGTTAGTGCTTGTGGTTACTTGGGTATACAATCGAAAACTGAACAAATCTTGAGTGTATGTGTGTGTGTGTGTGTGTGTGTGTGTGTGTGTGTGTATGTATGTAAACTATGTCCGGATCCACCATCCGTCCCATCATTGGTTAGGTTATCAAAAGACCTTTCCAACGAGTCCAAAACATTGAAGATCTGGCAACCCTGTCTCGAGATATGGCCACTTAAGTGATATTTATGTACTTTTTGCAAGCCGGATCTCACTTAAATGTATGTAAACTATGCCCGGATCTACCATCCGACTCATCGTTGGCTAGGTTATCAAAAGACCTTTCCAACGAGTCCAAAATATTGATGATCTGGCAACCCTGTCTTAAGTGATATTAATGTACTTTTTTATTCCGGATCTAAAAAATAGATGAAATTTTTGTACAATTCCATCATATCAGCCATTGTTGGTAATAAGTGAGGAGGGCTCCAACCACATAGGTGGATTAAGTTAGTTTTTATTTTTTGAATGGTGATTAAATCCAGAAATTTTGAAGAATGCCATTTTTTATTTTAAGAAATTGAGCATATGTCTGCTCATGTTCAACCAAAATTGATACTTTTGAAATGTCATGGTGTTATATGGCAGAGTATTGAAAAAATAATTTTGATAACCTTTTTGGTATTAAATAGCTGTTTAATGAAATACTCTTTATGTTTCGTAGTGTTTTAGCTCAAATTTTAATCCTGGTAATCTGTTGCTGTATGTTCGTGAGAAATTGTACAAAGAAAAGATTATTATTCGGTCGTGTAAGGGTTTCCAGCTGGGATTTCGGAGTTATTACAAATAAGGACAGAAATCTGGTTGATTTATCGTTTGATTATTTCGGGAACTTTTTATTGAAAAACAAAAATTGGTCAAATATGTAATTCAGAATCCCTCAATGCATATTAACCCTCTACTGCCCAAATTTTTTTTCGAAAATTTTTATTTTTCCCGTGTTCAGGAGGTCATTTTGAGCTACTTTTGTTCTACGAAAAATTTTACTTCTCTTGTTTTATGTTTTTCTTGTTTCATTTTTAGTATTATAATTTGCATTTATGTTGTTTAATTTATGTTTGTTTTTGGTAGTATTTGACCTGTTCTACCACATCCTATCATTACATTTTTCCCATCCAATTTTTCATGTTTTTACAGTCACTTTTTCAATGTTTTGCTTGTTTTTCACATGTTCTGTTGTAAAATTTCACCATCATCATTTAAATTGTTAAAAAAAATCGTAGAGGCATAGCCTGGGGCACTAGAAAAATTACTGCATACATAATTTCACTTAAAATATAGGAAATGTTATAAAAAATGTCATTTTTTAAAACATTGGCAAAGTCTCATAAAACATGTAAAACTTCCAACCCATAAATTTTCTGAAATTTTAAGAAATCTTCTTTCCAATGCTTTTTAAAGATCAATAAAATTGGTTGAACAATTGAAATTTGGCGTTTTTTTAATCGAATAATCAGAATAGAAATCCATTCGCCAGAGTGGTTAATTTCCCAGATAGAACCATTTTCCAGAATAAAGCAGTTCCCACAATTTTTTTGGGAACTGCTTTAATTTTACTGTTTTGTGGCCGCTGCAATATGTTTATGAAGTTTATGTTTTCATTTCTGAAGTCATCATATAAACCTAAAATAAATATTACCAAAAAACGACAACTCAACACTTTGGCTCAATTCTGAGATTTAGATTCTGTGGGCAAAATTACATGGAAAACATGTACTTGAACAATTTCAAATAAAGATAACTCGAGTTAAAAAATCCCGTTAGATTTTGAAATTGCATCTTTTGAAACATTAATATAGCTGTAACTTTCGACTCTTAAGTCCAATTTGACCTTTCTGAAAAACCAAAATAATTGTTTTTTTTTCAGAGTTCTAAAAGAGCCCGGGAAACCACTTTTCTCCAAAACTGAACCCTGAATTGCTACGGTCAAAAAACTGTTTTTTGAAGATTTGCTTTGATAAAATTTTGGCTTTTTCGACAACTTTATAGAAGACAAAAAAAAATCTCAAAAATATTCCAGAATTGTTACATTTTCCAAAAACACCTTCATCGCGAACCACCCTAATTTTTAACAAAAACAAATGTAGCTCCTTTTAGTTTGCAACAAATCTTCTTCTTTGACCAGAAAAGTTATTGTACAATTTTACATCCATCCATCCATTAATAAAAGTCTTCATACAATATTTGCAACCGCCCATCGAAAAAGGCTTTTAAAAAATATAATAAAAAATCTTGAGAACAGATTATCTGATCGATTTGGTATCTTGTTACATGCCGTCAACTGGGGCGAATCGGGACTGCAGTCTGAACTGAATAAGGACAGCAGCTTTTAAAGCATGATGACGGAACTTACTAAAAATACTATTTTTTAGCCGAACTTTTCACATAAAAATTAAATTACGAAAACTAACCATATTTGAAAAAAATATTTTATTTTTGGATAATAATTTTGAGATGACAAAAAAATATTGCCAATAAAAAGTAAACAAATAATAAATTGCATGCTACGGTTTCAACATTTTAATGACAAAGTTCTAGTTCTATATTATTTTTAAAAGTGCCCAAAAATGCTAAATATGTTTTTTTAGTTGTTTAAACTTCTATTTTCATTGAAATTTTGAAGCACTTTGATTTTTTTTAATATTACCCTGAAGTTTGTTGATTTAATATGATTACAAAAACATGTACGACAATTAATCAGATTTTATAAGTTCTATTAAAACATGATTTTTAATTGTTTACTATGACAAAATAGTCATGCTAAGAACCGTAACGAGCGCCGTCACAGCCAAAGTGTAAGGAAATCGAAACAACTCGGCAAAATATGATTGGAGCAAAGCAACAACAACACAAATCAAACTGTGTGCCGACGACATCATCATCATCATCATCCACCGAGCACCCTGTTGTTTGCGTGAGGAAAGTTCAAAATTTTCTGCAAGTTTTTCCTTCCCCTCTCTATGTGATCTTGGCTGGTTCTTCTAAACGCGGTTGACTTGTTTGTTTTTCCAAACAACTTTCCTTTTCTTATCTGTTTTGGACTCGTCTGACCTTAATTAGGTTTGTAAAGGTCGCATTTTTCGGCGTTTGAATTATATTGAACTTGCACAAATTAATGAGGTTGGGCCTAGGGTTGGGCTAAATGTAGTTTTGAAGCTTTTCATTTTCACTTACCTAAAAAATATTTTAAATTTTACAAATCACTTCACTATGAAAAATTTGCACCAGTTCAAACTTGCAATTTTTCTTGCCCAAAAACTACCCTTTTTCACTGCCAGATGAGCTGCGACGTCTTGTCCGACAGCTTCGCGAAACTATGTTGCCATCATCACCCCACCATGCTCTGCACATATGCTCACTCCTCAACACACAATAATAATGCAAAACGGTCAACCAACGCAACGATGCGGTGGGGGAGGGCCAAGTGGGGTCAGGCGGGTGGGACCGTTTGAAATTTACACCGCGTTTTCGTGAGTCAAAGCTCGCCGATTGGGGCGAAAAATCACCAAAGTCGAAAAATACAGGGAGCTCTTTCGCATCTGTGTTGGTGGTTGGTCGGCGAGTTTTGGAGCTGTGTTGGTATCGGTAGTATTTTCGACGAAAAACTACCCCCCGTGATCACCAAAACTTGGCACGAAAGAGCTTCTTAGGGGTGAGCTGGGAGAAAAAAAAAACGAATGCATCCGGCGAAGGGAAATCGAGCGGAAAATGAGCGCGCGGTTACTTGAGCTTTGCACGAAATATTTATTCGTGGATGTTTTGATAGCAGTGCAATCCACACTCGATTATCCGAAAGCCTTGGCAAAATTTCACTTCGGATAATCGAATTACAATTTTTTTTTGATTTCTTATTTTTGATTGTCGAGATTTAGAATTTTTAAATCAAAGATGGCGGCCAAAACGGCGGTGATGAGAAAATGAAACCACGCAAATTTAACTAAAATCGGGTTGCAG
Source organism: Culex quinquefasciatus (assembly GCF_015732765.1). NCBI lineage: Eukaryota > Metazoa > Arthropoda > Insecta > Diptera > Culicidae > Culex > Culex quinquefasciatus. Next base: position 175,152,944 of record NC_051863.1, read on the forward strand.
AACTAGAATTTGATGTTAAAAACAATTTTTTTTTTGCTCTCGATTTGATTATCCGAATTCCAATATAAACCTTTGGATAATCGAACTTCGGATAATTGAGGGCTTCTGGACTGTATTTCGTTAGATTTTTCTTCTGTTTAAAATACATCTTTTATGTCAGCGAAAATGTGTAATTTTACTACCTTTTTGTGTTGTGTCACTTTTTAATTCGAAGTATAGTCTAAATATTTTTATATACTGCATATTAAAAGAGGGTATATTACACTTTAAAATTTTAAACTTGTCTAATTTAAACATTGTTTTAACTGTACATGCTACTACCAAAAGTTATAAAAAAAGTTTTTTTGCTTACATATTTTTTCGATGCAAAAAATAAAATAAAATAAAATGCAAAAAGTCTAAAAGTGCTTAATTTGATTAAAAATACAAAATTCAACGATACAATTTATTTTTAAATAGTTTACAATCAACTGTACAATTGTTACAATGAAAATTTTTAATTTTCAGCAAAAAAGTAAAAAAACTTGAAATTAAATTTGCATTGGCCTCAGAGACAACTTTTAAGCTAGGATCAAGCAATAGGGCAAAACATTATTTGGCAGTGCTGCCAATTCCTTGGAAAAAGGAACTTTGAGATGCAAAATCGGATTTGAAATCAAAAAGTACTTTTTACAGAAATTTTAATAAAGTGCACCTTTTTCTCGAGAAATCCACCAAAAGTTTGATTCTTGCGTTTTTTCTTCTTCAATTTTTCGCTTGTTTTTCAATAAAGGCTGTGGTTGGCCAAACCTAAACATATGTTTTTCGAAGAGATTCAGAAAATTTCCTATAAATTAGTCTACGAAACTTTGAAGAATGGATCCCTAGTTGCTGAAAAAAGCCACAAAGGAAAAAAAGGACAAGAAAAAATTGTTTTTTGTTTATCACCCAAAAAGCTCGCTCTAGGCAACTATTTTTTCTGATCAAAATTTTAACTCAGCCACTTTTATGCTGCCTAAATAATCATTTTATACATGTTTTCTTAGGGCGTCCAATTTTCTCGGGTTTTAAATTTCCCGGGAAACGAGAAAAATACTTTTTGAATCTCGGGAATTTTCGAAACAGTAATAAAATCTATGTTTTCATTATATTTATTATGTTTTCAAGCTTAAAATCATAGGATTCGGTCAATACTGTTAATTGGTGACCATCTTTATTCTAAACAAGGACAGCAGTTTTGATAGCTTAAAATTCATTAAAAATTGTTTTTTTATTGGTCTTTGTTATGCTTTAAATTTTAAATGAATCTTGATTTTTTTTAATAACGTGACCACAAAAGCATAAACAATCTTTGAAACTGTCTAAAAAACGAGAAACGAAAGCAAATAAAAAAAAACCTGTCAATGTAATTATTTTGATAAGTTGAGAATCTCATAATTTACATAAAACACATTTTACAAATTATCTTTAAAACACTATCGCCTACTAGGGCAAATCGGAACTACAGCCTGAACAGCTACAGAAGATTTTGGAGCAATAAATTTAGATATGTGTACTAATTGTTTTGTTCTGTTTCTGTTTTAACCGATATCAAATACTCAAAATTTAAACATTATGCATAAAATTTGGCTTGAACAGCTGTCTTAACTCGTTACTTTTGTCCTGATTTGCTCAAGACTGATTAAAAATAATTAAATATGATAATTTTTTTCAAGTCAAAAATCATAAATATACGTAAATTAAATACCAAATCCTTTTAAAAATAAATAAGATTAAATTGAAAATATTTGAAGCGCTAGGCATTTTGCGCATCTGTAAACTAATATTTTAACAATTTTCCCTAATAAGCCAAATTAATGCTGATATATGCCAAATACAGATTTGGATGCTTTAGCACTCTTATTGATTACTAAGTATTTAACTGTTTATTTATTTCCCCGTCCAAATTTGGATTTCCCGACCAGAATTTGTTTTTTTTTCAATCTCGGGAACTTTCGGGACAAAATATAAAAAATCCCGGTTTTGAAAAAATCCCGGGAATTTTGTCCCGGGAATTCCCGGGATGGACACACTAGTTTTAAATATTCTATTTAACTTGTACTTCTATAACATATTTTTTGCAATTTCGTCGTGAAACCACTTACTTTTTCTGTCATTCTAGAACGACGAAACAGCCTACTTTTCTCTACCAAAAATAACAGAATAGAATAGAAACATTTTTCATAACAAATGCTGAAATCGATGATGAAAAATTGAACTTTTCACCACTTGTTTTGAAAAGTAATACTTTTCAACAATATTTTGATCTAACCAATGAATTGACTAAATACATGGACATTTGACTTACAATTCTATTCAAAGGGTGTTTTTCAGGATTGCGAAAAATGTTTTTTTTTGAAATTAAATATGTCTTTATTGAACTTTCTTATAATAATTACATTTCATTTACATTCTAAGTGGTATGGCTACATGCTCTTCATCTTTGTTATATTTTTCGTTTTCTTATTAACTGTTCACATTCATTTATTTACTTCAAATTGTTTTACATTTTTGCATTGAATCGAATACATTTGGGTAAAAAAAGAAAAAAAAAACACATCACTTTTACAACTAATCCTAACTTAAAACTTAAAACTAAAAAAGCAAATTCATTGAAATATTCAAAATCATTAGAACGAGTAAACTACGAACTGTATTTTAAGATAAATCCTCCAAGCGTTCTTACTTGTTCCGCACGAGTTTTGCAACCACGCAGTGTTGTTGTCATCTCGATGAAAATGTTCAGAAGTTCTTGTGGTGAAAACAGGTCACTACTGCCTTCATCCGTTGATGTTGGTTCGTTTTCCCACGGTTGCTGTCTGAAGCCAGGAGGTGTTGTGTTCTCTGCAACTTTTTGCCGCTGATTCAACGGCAATGGCTGCAGATTTGGAACCACTCGAGCAGATCCCGCTCCAGGTGACGCCAAAGCAGGAAAATCCACGTCCGTGAAAGTTGGTGGTGTTTTGCGACGATTTGGTTGGTGCCTCGTCGTCGCTTGCTGCCGAATTTTCACAAACTCAGCACGTTTTGGGCAGCTTCGATTCTTGGTCGAATGGTCGCCGCCGCAATTGAAGCATTTCGCTTCGATGTTTTCGTTGATTGTTTCGCAAACTTGAGTTTTGTGCTCACCTCCGCAGGTTGCACAACGACTCTTGATGAAACAGTTCCTTCCACCATGCCCAAACTGCAAGCAGTTCGAACATTGTGTCACGTCTCGGTGCACTGGACGATAACGTTCCCAAGTCACGATGATGTTGAAAATTGCCCGAACTGCTTTCAGCTCAGACGGCGTTGTCGATCCTTTCTCGAGATGAACCAGGTACAGTTGATCACGATACTTGATGTCCTTGTTGTGTCTCGTCATCTTGAAGACTTCGATCACGTTCAACTTAAGAGTTTTGAGCTCTTCTTTCAGCACACTCACATCCATGTCATACAGGCCTCGGAGGACCTGTTTCATGGGGCGTTTACCTGGATCGTCATGGCTGTAGTATTCAATCTTTGTGTTGTTCAGGAAATCCCGAACGTAGTTGTAATCCTTTCTGGTAGGTAGCAGAATTTTGAGTCCATCAGCACACAAGCGAATGGAAGCTCGTAAAGCACCAGATTTGATAAACCCAGTCAGCCACTTTCGCACCGAATCCGATGACGATGTTTTCACAAAAATGGGTGGCAACTTTTCCCGTCGTTCAAATTCTTCCTTCTCGCTCACGTCCACAGGGAGGGTAGCGAACTGGTTTCCAGACAATTTTTGAGCGTCCTGGCTCAAACTGCCTGGCTTTGCAGGTAGCGCTTCGGCATTCTTTAGCTTCTTCAAATCTGCCGATCCTGCTGGTGAGGACCGCCTCTTTTTCTTGCCGTGAGGCATTTTTTGCACTTTTTAGCACTTTTTTTGGTTTGTTAGGGACGCACGTCTGACTCGCTTCTCTGCTGATCGCAGACTGATTGCGAAAAATGTTGTATGGAACTCTTTGCAAAACTTGGTTTTTTCAGCACTCGACGTATTTATCCAACTCGGTGAACCTCGTTGGATAAATTTACGACTCGTAAATGTAAATGTATGAAATTCTGTATGTTGAGAAGAGATTTTCTGATTGAGCAACGTTGTAGGTTATGATTACGACTTTTCACAAACTTTGAAAAATATTTGCAACTAAAAAATAAATTCTCAAAGTTCGATTTTTTTAATTTTCGAAATTTTTTTGGGGATTTAAAAAATACATCTTCTGAGCCATAGTGAGTGATGGTGCAAAATCTGGTTTAGGAGACAACAACTTTGAAAAGTATTTTACAGTTTTTTGATAAAATGTACCGTTTGCAAAGCATAACTACTTTAAGGTTAAAATTTTCGATTTCTTTTCGCAATTAAAAATACTTCCTGAAATTAAAACACCCCTTAGGTACCATTCACAAACCACGTGCACAATTTTTTTTGGAAATCTCAACCCCGACCTCCCTCGTGGACAATTGTCCATACAAAAAAAAAACTTTTTTTGTATGGAGCGACAATCGCCATACACCCCCCCCCCTAAAGTGTCTACGTGGTTTATGGATGGTCCCTTAAAAATATTTTGGAAAAACTTGGATACAAATTTCAGCAATTTTCTCTCTGATACCTGCAGCCTCACAAATAAATCGATTCGTTGAAAATGATTTTTGAGAAGTGTGGCCCGTAATTTTCAACTGACGATATCTCGAAAACTATTGTTTCGATGTTCAATGTAAAAAACATAAAACTTTTGCGAATTTTTCTGATCTTTTCGTTTTGTAGACATTACAAAAGTGAACCTTGATTTAAATATTTTTAAATTATTTTTTTTTGAAAAAAATCAGAAAATTTCACAAAAGACTATTTTTTTAACATTGACAATCGGAACAATAGTTTTCGAGATAGAGTTTCGGGAAATTCTCGGGATGTCCCGGGATAGGCGCACTCGTAAAAATCTAGCGCCAAAGTTATGATTTTTTGAAGAAAAAAAAACTTGTCAATGTAACTCCAGAGTTAAATGTTACTTATGTTGAAAACCTTTTCTACTTAAATGCATGCATTTTTTTAAATATTTTTTTTGCGTTATTTCAAATAAAGAAAACTAAACTTAACCAAAAATGGCAGCAGCTGAAAGGTGCAGGTTTCGGGTAGTACCTAGTTTCTTAAACTTCGTCACTCACCCGTAACTCATTCGTACACGTATACATAAAACGGTACCAAAGTGGACGTACGGAGGTGATGATATAAGTGCATCGCGGGGTTGATGCTGGGTGGCACGAGCATGGGACACAGTTATCGTCGAACAGTTGGACGGAGGTTGTTGTGGTGTGAAATGTGATGCATTGAAAAAGCGGATGGTAAAATGTGATTTCTTACAAAAATTGCTGTTGAAATTGGAGTTGTACGCACTCCAAACACTAAAAACTGATTTCAGTTGAGCTAATTTCAGCCAAGTTTGCTAGCTCTCTAATAAAAGCTAAATACAAATAAATTTCGAAATTTTTAAACAAAAAAAAAAATTTTACAAAATAAACATCATTACAGTTATAATTCTATAAATAATGAGCAAAATGTCCACGAATTTATGAAAACATTATCTTAAACATTTAAGTTTTGTACTGATCTGTGGCCCCAAAATTCAAACATTATAAATAGTCTTTATTGTATTTAAATGGCATAAATTATGTATTTAATTAACTAATGATGCATTTAATCATTTAATTTTAGATTTTTTTTAATTAAAATTTTAGTCAGAGCATTGAAAAATCATCCTTGAAAGGGTTATAAATACATTTATTCAGACTATAAAATGCTTTCAAAGTTCCACTGTTCTGCTTTTGTTTATCACAATTTTTCAAATGTCTTTGTATTTTCAGGTTCCCTCCATCGGCTGTTGGTCAAGGGAATGAAAGCAGAGTTAGTTATGACTGAACGCTGCATTCAACAGCCGTTTTCCAGACTCCAAGCCACTCGTAGGTTGATAGCTCAGCAATATTTGCTGTTGTGATATTTGAATCAGGCACACGAGTGAGCACGTTTGTATGTGGCCGGTATACAATACATATAAAGAGATTATCAATATGTTTAAACATGGATTTAATTTGCAGGTATTTGTTATCATTCACATTCATCAGTAGTGCTTTAAACTGCATACAACGCAATTCAGTTAGTTTTGGACCGGCAGCATGGATCCCGTTTGGATTTTATTTGGAATATTCGTATGCATTGTAATATGGGCTGTTTGGAGCTGTTTCGACACCACTGTGCGGAAAAACGAGTGTAAATGCTGTGGCCACAGGGGCCACAAGGCGGAGCAATGCTTTCACCGGAATCGAATCTGTGAAATTTGCCACGAGGGTGGCCACATCGCCTCGGTTTGCACCAAAATATTCGAAGCGGAAAATTCCCAGTTTAAACCTTCCATCGTCCTGTGGGCGCTGACGTGGATTGATTACATCTGCACAAGTTCGGACAACCGAACTTCGCGGTGCAAATCTTGCGGGGAAAGGGCCCACGGAACGTGCCAGTACGCCGTCAGGAGGTGCTTCCGGTGTCGCGTCAAGGGTCACAAGTCGTCGGCCTGTCCTGGGAAGAAGCTGTATCGGGAGATCGTTCCGGTGGTGAAGACTGGAGCAATCGTTGCGGCTGTGGTGTTGTTTTTTTATTTACAGAAATAGAAGCGATTCCATTGTACTGAACATTCCAGCTAAAAAGATGTTTGAAATTTCTATAGAATAAGTAAGGTATTTACTGTTTGATGCTAAAAAAACAATGCTGTGATGTGATGTGATCAAATGAAACAAATAAAATCAAAAGTCCGATGACATATCTTTATTTATTTTCTATGAAGATTCGTTAATCCTATTAATATGATATGAATTAAATCAAAAAGTTATAACCTTGTCCACATTTCTTTATTCAATTGTTCTATTGAAAACGTGTTGAAATTTGCATTTATTTTGAACTTTGTTTCAATAAAACTCAAAGCTAATAATTTAAAAATTAATTTTACAATCTGTTTAATAACAGTTTTGTTATAATAGTTTACCAGCATTTAAATATTGCAAATTTGGTTAAAAACATGTTCAAGAGGTACTTTGAACAATGCTCTGCCACACTTAGTATTATTCCGAACGTAATTAATACGCATTACGATTTACGGTATTTATAGGGGAAGGTGGGACAAGACGACCATATGGGGCAAGAGGAACAATCGCTCCTACGGCCGTAATTTGTACAATTTTGATTATTTCCAGTATGAGGAATTGTTGCTAGCAATGCAATTAGCTGATTCTACTACCACATAACCGCCAAAATGACGTAAACGCCACGGGGCGTTTTTTTCGAAACCTTTGTTTTCTTATAATATTTGGAAAGTACAAAATAAGGCTTGGGGTTCGTTTTAAGGCTCATTTTAACAAAATGCTATTTTTCCTAGATCAGTAGTGTCCCTACAAATGACATGCACCTATTACAAAGTATGATTTAACTTTTGGTTATTTTTGTTGAGAGCTTTTAAAAAATCTTGTTCAGGTGGGGCAAGTGTACCATATGGATTTTTAGTATGGAAAAAATTACGAATTGCTGCAACAACATATTTTATTGGGAAATAAATACATGAAAGTACTTAAAAACTGATAAACAATCGTTAAAAAAATTGTATATACAAAGTATAGTGATATTATGAAAATTTACTATTTATCATCGAAGTAGTATTTTTTTTCGTAAAAACGATAAAATTTTTAGTAAAATATTATTATTTAATCTAAAAATGGAAGAAACCATTCAAATACATTCTAATCTGATGTATCTAAGTGATAACAGTTCAATTGTTAGCAAATTACCATATTTTTCATGCATTGTTCCTCTTGCCCCAACGGGTTGCTCGTCTTGCCCCACTAGTTGAGTAGAACGTACGGAAAATCAAAAATTTTAAAATCAATTTTTCACATTAAAAAACAGGATTTTTTAAAAACTTGTTTAAACAAAGTCTTAGTCAAGACCTAGAATAAGATGATTATAATAAAATCCGACAGATTTTTTAACTTTTTAATGGGTTATAACGAGCATTTCCTTAGCTTGTTACACTTGCCCCACTTTCCCCTACTAGAAGTTTCAAAAAAGATAAACTGCAAACAAAATATTCAGCAAAAATGGTACCAAAAAATGTTGTCTCAATTAACCTCATGCACTCCAAATTGCTCCCAGTGAACGTTACAATGCAATGCTATGTCTGAAAATAATGATAACTATGAGGCCAACTCATGAGATATGAAATGTCCACTTTTGCAAGTTATACGCATGTTTAACGCTTATCAAAACTGATAATTTTCGATGCACATGATAATATATATATTATATTTCTATTGCGTCATACGGTGAAATTCTGATATGGAAAAAAACCGCTGGGATATTGGTTAAAGATACCGTAATCTGGGGTGAATCGGGACTACAGTCTGGATAGGGACAGCAGTTTCTAAAGCACTTAAAGTTTTTAAATTTGGAAATGGATGTACATATTTTTTTGGCCTAAGTCTGTTCTAACCGAAACCGACCAGAAAAATCAAAATATTGTACTCCAACATGGTCAAAACTGCTGTCCTAATTCGCCCCATGTGTCCCGATTGACCCCAGTTTACGGTATATTTGAATCTTTTTTTTTTTAATTTTATAACACTATGCGCTTTGTAAGGTTAATGAATCCATTTTGATAGGTTGATAAAATTTTCCATGCTATATTAAATGAAATCTTTTTTTTGCAAAGCTATTATTTTTCTTAGCGAACGACTCACGAAACATATATATTACTATTTCAAGTATAATCGCTCAAACAAACTCCAGTGGTATTTGTAAAGTTTGCCTGTGTGCTTCTTTCACCAAGTACAGCGCAGTATTTTTCTTCACAGATTTCGCATGACGGACTAGGTATTTCAGTTCGAACCTTCAAACTGGCAAGAATGGACTTTCTTTGGCTGGCTGTTCCTTATTTTTACATTGCTGGGAGATTGTTCTTCAATAGTCCCGTAAGTTTCAAATATTTTATATACTCTGGAGAAAATTTCAGTCGACTTTTCAACTTTTTTGTTGTAGGAATTAACGAGTCGTTTTCACATCGTCAATGGACTCAAGGGGACTATATTGTTTATACTCTCCAAAATCTACATAGCTTACAAATCTCGCAGAGGTCCACCCCGTTGGGATTATCCGATGACGTGTTCATTATGTTGTGTGGATGGTCATCTTTCCTCGTTTTGTCCTGGCATTTTTTTGTGGAAAAGGATTCGTAATGTTGGCATTGTTATGGTAGTGATTCTTTCATTGTCTTATCTGATGGACAATGCAGAGCATAAACATGAAGAGTCATTGAAAGGATTACCTTAGCCGAAAGATATTAAACAAAATTGTGACAAATAATCAATTTTTAAAAAAAGATTTCAGTGTGCCTCAAAGATGTGAATAAATATATTGAGTGAAATTTTTAATGTGTGCGATGATGACCAAAGCCTCTGGTGGTGGGGGGATGTAATATTTGCACAGAGACCCAGTCAAATCAATCCGAATTCTGAAACGGAATCTAATTAGAATCGTATACAAATTCCGTTTCAAACGCAACAACCAGTTCCGTGTTCGAACCGGTTGTTGCGTTTGAAACAGAATTTGTATACGATTCTAATTAGATTCCGTTTCAGAATTCGGATTGATTTGACTGGGGAAAGTAGCCAAGTCAAATCGACGCTGTCGTGCTAACTTGTCACATGTCGCTTTTTGACGTTTCAAGGAAAACGCGTTTGAATGTTTGACCTTGAATATACAAAAACAAGCACGCAATGTAAATAATAACAAACACGTTTTGATTAGTTTACTACTCTGTGCATTGTCCTGAACAGGGATGCCACATGATTTTTTAAAATGTCTGTGAAAAAGTCTGTGTATGTCTGTGTCTTTGTCTAAAATTCAAATAAATCAATTTACAGTCATAGAAATCTATCAAAAATTGTGTTTTTAAGCATTTGAAGACTAACGAAATAAGTTTCGATTGATATTTTAACAAAATAACAATTTAATGAAGTTTTTAAAAAATCTGTGTACCTCAAAATATGTCTGACACGAGCTCAAATGTCTGTGAAACACAGACAAATCTGTGTATCTGGCATCCCTGGTCCTGAAGTTTGGTTGACTTTGGTTGTTGGAGTCCCGAATTATAATTGCAAATGTTCACGGTAGTCGAGCTCGTGCTTGTGTCAAACGCGTTCTGACCTGAAATCCTTTTGCCCTTTGTCGCACTTACACCAATTTTCAGTGTCAAGATAGCACGATTTGATCGAAATTTCTTTCATATAAAGAGTGACAACAATGCATGGATTTTTTCGGTTTTTGAGCATAAGCATGAGCTGCTACTCCGTTATTGACAGATCAGCTGAAGTCAAACAATGAATCAAAAATGATCAGTTGGAGCCAACCATCCGTTCACTGTTTAACCTCTGAAGATCCCTACTTTATTAGTCAATACCGGCGCCCTCTCAAGAAGCCTGCAGTTCAACGAAAGGGAGGAATGTTAGTCCGATAGTTGAAGTTGCAGACTCATCAAGCATACAGCTTTTCGCTATATACCTGTTGATACCGCATGGGACCGTTGAATCCACAGCATCTCCTTCAAGCATCACGTGGTTAATATTTTTTTGGGTTAGTAGGATAAAGTATTGGCTTTTCGATGCCTACCGAGCTACGATGCTATGGAGAGGACTTTTTGGTTAACATACAAAATCACTCACACACAGTTATTTTGCCCCAATATTACCATAGCATAAAAAATAAAACCTCATTCGAAAAAAAATATACACAATTTACCCGACGCCGTGCCTTCCGATCAACGAAGATATAGGAAAGGCTTTGAAAATGACAAAACAATTAATTAAGATTACAAAAGCACAAAAAAGACAGGAATTACTCAACGAAAATGACGCTCAATTCAGTAAGGCAAGCGCGTGGCCTCGTCGCAGCACACAATTTACAAGAAAAAAGCGAAACAAAAGGCACACAAAAAAAAATCACTTTTCACTCCGAATATTTTTTACGACCACGCACTCCCTTTGCCAATTATGCACTCTGAACACGATCACGAATACAGCGCAAAAAGAACACCACAAAAATCCAACATCCCGGCACTGCTGCCAGCACGACACAACGACCCCCCTTCACCGCATGTATGACAAGAACACGACATGGATTTTTTCGGTTTTTTCGGTTTTTATTGAATATCTCACGATTGAAATCGAATTGTGGGGATCTATGAAGGTCAAAAGGTGAGGAATTGTGAGCTGCACAAAATTGTGTTCTTATCTCAAATTGGCCCAAACTGCACATGCGACAAGTTAGCACGACAGCGACGATATGTTCAGAATTGCTCCCAGTGAACGTTACAATGCAATGCTTTCTGAATAAATACTGCTAACTCTGAGGCTAACTCATGAGATATGAAACGTCCACTTTTGCAAGTTATGCGCATGTTTAACGCTCTAAAAAGTCATAACAAAACGATCAGTTTCGATTCACATAATAAAAGTGTTTACTTATATTCCCAGTCAAATCAATCCGAATTCTGAAACGGAATCTAATTAGAATCGTATACAAATTCCTTTTCAAACGCAACAACCGGTTCGAACACGGAACCGGTTGTTGCGTTTGAAACGGAATTTGTATACGATTCTAATTAGATTCCGTTTTAGAATTCGGATTGATTTGACTGGGTTCTTGCGTCTTACGGTGAAGTTCAGAGTATATATCTGGATCTGGGACGGGACGGCTGGATAGAGTCTTCTTTTTGAGTGTTTACGTTTGTATTCTTCTTCTGTTTTTTGCAAGAAAATTTGTGTTCGAAAACAAATATCAAGCAATCTGTGATTCAGATAGCTTGACAATTCAAATTTTCTTGATGATGTTTTTCAACTCAGTGCTCAAGTATTGTAATTTGAGTTGAGAAAATTAAAAAAATTAAATCAATTTCACAAATAATTGTAAATTGCATTAATAGATTGTTTAAAATATTTTCAATTGAAAGGCATTTATTTCTATCATACACCAAATGTTGACTTATCAGCATTTTCATTTTAAAAAACAATACATTTCATGAACTGACTATTCTTTTGCCCATTTAAAACTATTGTTATTTTTTTCGCGTTACATAGAAATGTCATCTAGATTGAACAAATATTAAACCTGTGATTCCCATGAAATTAAAATGTGGCGTGAAGAAACAACATCGTACTGGATTTAAAAAGCAAACAAAAATAATGGCCACAGTTTAGCCTATTTGATTTTTTTTCGCACTTTTTTATTTCAACTCATTGCCACAAATTGAAAAACAAACTTTTTTGCACTTTGAAGTGAATGAATTGGTACAAATTTGAATTCTTGCCAGCCATACAAATTCCTTTTCAAACGCAACAACCGGTTCGAACACGGAACCGGTTGTTGCGTTTGAAACGGAATTTGTATACGATTCTAATTAGATTCCGTTTTAGAATTCGGATTGATTTGACTGGGTTCTTGCGTCTTACGGTGAAGTTCAGAGTATGTATCTGGATCTGGGACGGGACGGCTGGATAGAGTCTTCTTTTTGAGTGTTTACGTTTGTATTCTTCTTCTGTTTTTTGCAAGAAAATTTGTGTTCGAAAACAAATATCAAGCAATCTGTGATTCAGATAGCTTGACAATTCAAATTTTCTTGATGATGTTTTTCAACTCAGTGCTCAAGCATGCGGATGACTTTTTCTTTGGTTGAAATGTTGTTTAGTTTTTCCTCGCAGATTTTTTTTGAATTTGGCTGTTAAAATTTGCGGTTGGACGTGGGTGGAGAATCCTGAGTTTATGTTCCATCGTTGTACGGTGGATCCGTTCATAAGGAGCTGCCGGATACAAATCACTTGAAATGTTTGGCAAATCAAAGATGAGTCAAAAAATGTTCACTTCTTCATTTTTTATGTGTTTTTTATAAGTAAGTTTTTTAATTTTCATTTGGATGTGAAAAATGCAATACGGTTTAAATGCGTTTTCTTACTTCAATCTAAAAAAATCCTAAAAAGCCTACAAGCGAGCCTGCAAGTCATTAAATGGGAGGGGAGATTTTTTCTAGATCTGCTCCTGTCGTTGTCCCGTTACGCAAAGAAAGTAAATAAATCTTTCCCAGTTCCTCAAAGAGGAGCACGTCGAATTCAACGGCAATTTTTACTCAACTTTGAAGAAAGTTAACATTCCATAGGTTGCACGCTCTAAGGTGTCAGAATCGAAAGAAATGGCTGGCAAGAATTCAAATTTGTACCAATTCATTCACTTCAAAGTGCAAAAAAGTTTGTTTTTCAATTTGTGGCAATGAGTTGAAATAAAAAAGTGCGAAAAAAAATCAAATAGGCTAAACTGTGGCCATTATTTTTGTTTGCTTTTTAAATCCAGTACGATGTTGTTTCTTCACGCCACATTTTAATTTCATGGGAATCACAGGTTTAATATTTGTTCAATCTAGATGACATTTCTATGTAACGCGAAAAAATAACAATAGTTTTAAATGGGCAAAAGAATAGTCAGTTCATGAAATGTATTGTTTTTTAAAATGAAAATGCTGATAAGTCAACATTTGGTGTATGATAGAAATAAATGCCTTTCAATTGAAAATATTTTAAACAATCTATTAATGCAATTTACAATTATTTGTGAAATTGATTTAATTTTTTTTAATTTTTCTCAACTCAAATTACAATACTTCTCATTTTCTCCTAATAAGAAAGGACTGGTTTAGGTTGACAGAAGCGGCCATGTTGAAAGTGGTTTAGTTTGACAATAGGTTTTTTTCTCTCTGTTTATCCCATCCCAGATCTGGATATCTGGAGCCATTTTTTCGTAATTTGCGTAACATTGGTTTGTGATATATTTTATCGAATTTTTAAAATTTGTATAACACTTACGCTTTGAAGCCATTTTGATTGATAGATAAAATTGTCCATGCTATATTAAATGATATGAAGCTATTATTTTTCTTAGCGAACAAATCACGAAACATTTATGTTACTATTTCAAGTATAGTCGCTCAAACAAACTTCAGTAGTATTGGTAAAGTTTGGCTGTGTGTTTTTTTTTCAAACAAGCTCCACAAGGTATTTTTCTTCACAGACTGCGCATTGCGGAATAGGTAATTCAGTTCGTCCACATTAACTCAGTGCGGACGTTACGCATCGGCGGCCGTTACTGATCGAGTGGTCCGCCCTAGAACCGCTCTGGCGAACCGAGGGCGGGCCGCCTGGGCGGTTGAAATTTGACATTTGAAAATTTTCAATTTCGTCCGCCCTCCATCCGCCTTGGCGTGCCATGGGCGCATCGCCTGGGCGGTTCAAACTGATCGCTGAAATGTTTCAATATCGTTCGCCCCTCAATCTCCGCGGCGAGCCAAAGGCTGATTGCCGTGGCGGTTTGCATCTGAAGGAATTTATTTCGAATTTGACATTTCAGTCAGTTTTCAACGAGCTTCGGTGGGTGTTGTTATTTAATCGGCAGCTGCTGATTTTCGTTGTTAAGTTCGTGTTGGGAGAAGTGTTGTGTTGTTTAGATTGTTTACTTATGTAAACAAACAGTTGAAAGTGCGTTTGAAATAGTGATTGAAGGTTGTTTTGCAAGAATCGTTATTGTTGGTGTAATTTATGTGACACCCCTTATAAATATTGTTGGCAGATGTGCAATCATTTGGAATACTTAGAATTTGATATGTTTCATTGTTGTTATGATTTGATTTGTTCTTTTTGTATGTTTGTATGGAAATTTGGTGTGCATTTTGGTAAAAAGTATACCTTTCCCAGGGAAACCTCTTGAAGAGTATCGAGGTGGCATTTACAAAGCGGATTTTGTGCCAATGTTTACTCAATTAATGTTAATGTTTTTTTGTGTGAATGTTAACACTCCAAAGGTTGCGGGTTCAGTGCCAGCAGTGGAGGCAATTAGTGGTGCAGAAGCGATTTTTGTCTTTCTTTTGTTTGACGTTTTTTAGGTGTGCATGATGCAGGACGTGGGTAGGAAGTAATTTCAATTATTTTCAATTATCAGTTCAGCGGCAACAATATCATTTAAAATTGTGTTTATTTTTTTACAGCTTCCTGGATCATTTATAAATGAGCGGCTTATATGTATTTATCTATTCTTCATTTGATTTATTTGAATGTTTATATCATTCCTATTCCTTGTCCTTTTTTCTACCATTCCTCCATACCATATATGATTAAATTTCATGAACTAACGACAGTTACTGAAATAGCAATGGAACCATCTGAAGAATTTTACTTTAAAATATAATTATCTTTCTTCCAGCTTCCGGAAATCTTCTTCAATTATAATGCCTACATTTATCTATTCACTAGATGATTTATTTAAATGTTTATATCCTTCCTCGTATCCTTCCTTATCCTATTCCTTTTCTTTCAGCAATGGAACCATCTGGAGCATTTGTCTTTTTAATTATAGTTGTTTGTTTTGCAGCTTCCCAGAATCATCTTTACAATTACTGCTTATTTGTATTTATCTTTTCACTGTAAGATTTATTTTTATATTCATATCTACAATTCCCCCATACAATATATGATCAAATTGAATGACAAGAAAGAACATGGGGTGTAATCTACTAGGATACTTTCTTAGGATTAGCTGCGATTGTGTTTTATTAGATTAGAATATGAATTGTTAACATTCAATACGTTGACTGTTTATATGTAAGTACCAATAATACATGAACATTTTAAATAATTTAGTTTTTAAGAATTAGTTAAAGAATTATTTTTATTTGGGACCATCCATAAACCACGTGGACACTTTTTTGTGCATCTGTTCCCCCCCCCCTTCGTGGACGAGGGCGAGCCAAGGCGGTTGGAGCATTTTGGGCGGATGAACTTTATATGAGGGGCGTATCAAGGGCGACCCGCTGGCGAACCAACCTACAGGGGCGGCTGAACCGTATATGAGAGGCGGGTCAAGGGCGAGCCACGGCGGTTGGGGCTTTTTAGGCGGATGAACTTTCTATGGGAGGCGTATCGAGGGCGACCCGCTGGCGGACCATCCTATAGGGGCGGTTGAACCATACAAAACGGCGTATGTAGGGCGGATGAACGGCGGGTGAAACATTTCAAGGCAAACCTGGGCGACCCCGGGGCGAGTCGCTGGCGGACCAACGTCACGATAAAAAAACTGATCGTGCGCCAAATTGTTGCAAATTTTATCCGCCTGCGGGTCGCCCGTGGTCCGCCAAATCAAACGCTGGCGGATCGCCAGAGCGGTTTGGCGGTCCGCCAGCGAACCGCCGGCGGGCTGCCCAGTCAATGTGGGTACCTTCAAACTGGCAAGAATGGTCTTTCTTTGGCTAGCAGTGCCTTATTTTTACATTGCTGGGAGATTTTTCTTCAACAGCCCCGTAGGTTTCAAATATTGTTTATTACCTTGAGCAAATTTTAATCGACTTTTCAACTTTTGCAGGAATTAACGAGCCGTTTTCACATCGTCAATGGACTCAAGGGGACTATTTTGTTTATACTTTCACATAGCTACAAAGCTTATAAATTCCGTGGAGGTCCACCCCAGCGGGATTACCCAATGACGTGTTCCATATGTCGTGTGGATGGTCATATTTCCTCATTTTGTCCAGGCATTTATTTGTGGAAAAGAATTCGTAATGTTGCCATTGTTGTGGCAGTGTTTCTTTTATATTTTTATCTGAAGAGCTATGCAGAGACAAAACATAAAGAGTGATTGAAATGAAGAAAGATATTAAACGAATTGTTGACAAATAATCAAATGTTTTTAACAGATTTCAGTTTGAGGCACACAGATGTGAATCAATATATTGTGTGACATATTTAATGTGTGCGATGATGACTAAAGCCTCTGGTGGTGGTCGGATGTAGTATTTGCACAGAGATAGTGGACAAGTCAAATGTAACAATCGACGGGCTAGTTTGTTCCAGATATCAATCAGAGTCTGGTGCACCGAGATTTTTGTAACAAACATTTTAGAACCTTAAGAACTACTGAAACCAAAGATTTCATATTTAATTCAATCTCCGCAGTTTGCCCATTTCACAACAGTCTAAGCTTTAATGTTTGAATGATGCTTAGTATTACTAAGTATAAAAACCTGTAGAACAGATTTTTGAGAACATTTCTGTTTCTGTATTAAATTTTAAACAAAAGTTATTCCTATTCCGTTTACAAGCATATTAAAAAAATATTTCCAAACTATTTCTAGTCAGACGGTAATGCACTGTCTCGCGCTAGGCGCGGTTCGATCTCAAAATTTGACGAAAATTCTTTCTTAAGCCAATTTTGAATCGTCAAAAAGCGTTCGAAAGAAAAACTCTTGAAAGTTTAGAAAATGTAAGGGTTGGAAGTTTTGACTTATTTTGTGTAAATTTGCCAATGTTTAAAAAAATATTTTTTTTTTCATTTTCTAAATGCAAAGTATTTAGTAATTTTTGTAATGTTCTAGACTAAGACTGTTCAGTAAAACATGAAAAAAGGCAAAAGATAATGATAGGAGGTGGAAGAATATGGGATATCAGAAACAAACATAAACTAAACTAGATAAGTTCAAATAAAAATTCTAAAAATTGAGCAAGACAAACATAAAACAAAAGAAGTGAAGTTTTCCGTAGCAAAAAATGTGCTCAAAATGACTTCCAGAACGTCTCAAAACATTATTGCGCGTTTCGAAATATCAGAAAGTAGTCTCTTGGTGCGGTTTACTTGAGTCACTCAGAGGTAACTCACGAACGAACATTATGGCTTGCTATCGGTGAGCTTTCCATCGACTGCACTGTTTTTATGGCTTGGGGGGAAAGCTTTATCCGGTTCGTGAATGAAAACCTATTTTGCGATTGTAATATTTTGTAAATTGAGGTATATTCAAAACTAAAAGAGTTTGGTTGTGATTTACCACCTACAAATAATACAGCACGGTCTTATTTGGAAGCTGAATAACAATTTTTGGAATACTATATATTTAACCATAAAAACATCTGTCTCATTTTTCTTCTCATAATAATATGATACAAAACATTACAATTAAATTTTACATTAGTTTTTTTTCTTGTTCTAGTTTGTTTTTTTTTTTCATTTTTAGATTTTATTCACGATTCTTTTTTACCCAAAATTGTTTCACCATGTCTGTGTGTGTGTTTCTGTATCTGTTTATCTGAATGAATTAATTTTGTTTGCTGCTATCCCGAACGTTGACTTTTTCTTGCTATAATTTGATTAAGATTGTTTTATCCGTTGTGGTTTGATTAGTTTGGCAACTGCAACTGGTAGTGTTTTCTCTTTTAAGGAGGCACCACCAGATCGGTCACGTTTACAATACGGTCTTCGTCGATTGTTTCCTGGTTGTGTGTAAGTGCGTGTTTTTTTTTTGTAATTATTTTTGGTTTATTTTTCCTTTTCTTATCTGAGTGCTCAATTTGCTGACAAGTTTGAATTGTTTCGCCAACAAAATTTCATCGACTTTCAAACTTGTCAGCAGTAGAGTCCAAATGTTCTTCCTTTTTCGGAATTTTACAAGTCCAACAACTTCTCACTCGTTTTTCATGTTCTCAAAAAAACGTCCCACCCTCCGATAACGTGATGCTTGCGATACAAATTGGCTAAAACTCCTCAAATGACTGCCTACGCTCTTGATGGCCTATTCGATTTTTTTTTCGGTTGGTATCTAGGAAAAAACGCGTACCTGAAATAGTTTGGTTTTTGGAATAAAAAATGTGTCTCAAAATGTGATTGCGCGCTTCTAAATATCAGAAAATATGTTTTATGTATTTCTGCTGTTTGTGGAAAAATAGCACGACTAATTTCTCTAAACTCTCTGCCTCTGGTTAGATGTGGAGCAACAGCGTTTTCTCTGTTTTCTGGTAATAAATTCGTACAATTCGGTTTTAAAATGTTTGGTATTTCAAAGATTCGCTACAAAAGTGAGATTGTTTTGTTCTAAAGTGGGAATCGGTTGTTTGCTTGATCGTCATTGATTACTTTTAGTGAAGAGAATTGGTATGTTTGTTTGGTGAGATATTGAAAACTAATTTGGGACTCAAATTAAAGCATTTTGTTCGATTTCCTACAGTTTAATGAAAATATATCACCTATATTGTTTTGTTCTTTATACAGTTCACACGTTTGCTTTTTCTATGTTGTTATCTCCAATGAATTTCATCAACGTATATCGGTAACTAAGTTTCAGTTTTTTGTTTCTTGTTCCTAGTTATAATAGACACTTTCTTCTTGTTTAATGTTTTTTTTCTGGTTTTGTGTTAAAATCGCTCCGTTAATACAAGTGACATTTATGTTTTTTTCTTTTATTAATTTCTTTAGGTAACACTTTTTGCTTCTTTTATTTTTTGCTATTTCATCGCTTTTCTTACGAAAATGTGTTCGCCCGTGTTCGCAGCCAAAATGTAATCCTTGTTTTCCGATTTTTAGTTCTGTTCGAATTTTTTGCTTTTCCAGGGGTTCAAGTGTTTGTGTGAGTGTGCTCTGCTTTAACAATGTATGTCCCCTTTTTACAAATTGAGTTTTATGTTTTCTGCTCCTGTACTAATTGAGTATATAAACCGTTTTGTTCTGTTAATTAACATTAGTTTTGTTTACTTCTGCTTGCACCCTAAACGAAACCAACTGGCGTTTGATGATGTCCCACAAGTTCCACTCTGGTCACAAACGGGACAGGTTCAAACGCTTTTTTTTAAAGTTCTTCACAATTACAAAAGTAGTCGCTATATTTGCATCTTTTTTTTATAATCTTTTCTTTTAAAAACACGCTATTTACTTTTTTGATTTTGCGACTTCCGAACCTTCTCTCTCTCGATCTCGGAATAATCCTAGTTTTCTGTTTGCTTTTTTTAAAGTAATAATTTATCGATTCATTTGATTGCTAACGGTTTTCTAAGCCGATTCAGTTGAGATTTTTTTTCATGACTTTTGCTTTTTTAGAACATTTTTCTTCGTAACAAACTTGGGTTTTGGTTTTGATTCGTCTTTTTGTTTTCTTCTGGGTTTAACTCGTACAATATGATTGTGTTTTGCTTAAGGGATTTTCGGTTATTGAGTTTGGATATCTTCTATTCTTTGTGTTTCAAGTTTCATTTGATTGAGCTTCAGGATTGAGAACGAGTTGTTTTGTGTTGTAGTATTTATTGCTATAGCAGTAGCTTCAGACGGTTCGGTTGAGCTTTTCAAACTCAAGTATTTCACGCTGATTCAGTGAACTGTTTGGGTGGATTTTAAAGGGGCTGAGCCGAACCTGTAGTGATCAACGTGAGTGCAATCCTGAAAATGAGTTTCCCCTCTCGAGAGTGCTCAAGTTTAGTGAAACGAGTGAGGCTTAAAATGCTTCCGTAGGAGGGATGATTTCCATGGAGAGAATCCTGAAGATGTAGAGTCCATTAGAGAGGCTTTACTTGGGTTTTGGCTTGTATTTGAGTTTTTGTAAAATGTTCAGGTTCAAACGCAAGATCTATTTAGGTTGCATTTTCTATGCGATTAGTTGAAAACAACCAATTAAGGTGTTTATTCAGTTGATTTAAATAAAGTAATAATCACCTAATTTGTTTAAATCGTAGATAACTTTGCTCTACTAAACCATGTAGGCAGCAATCATTCAAAGCCAACACCGCCATAAAGTCACTTTTGGTTTTCCCACTTCCGAGTAAGTCGACGTCAGTAAATAAAACGTTCTCCCCAAAGCACACACCTCCTCCGGAGACGTTTCCCACCGCAAAATTTCCCATCAGCTGGTCAGCCATCAATCAGGGCAGATTTTCCCAAACCAATTTCCCCAAGTGCCTGCGCCGCAATGAATCGTTTTCGGCTGGTTCCCATAATTTCCTCCCTCTCTCTCTCTAGCTGTCTCTCGCCCTAAACAAGCTGCTTCCTGTTTCCCATGACTTCCGGTGGCGCCTCATCTCCCCCCCCTCCCTAATTTGCCACCCAATTGTTGTCAAAAATTTCAATCACCCCGAGGCTATTTAATTTCACTTCACTTGGTTTCGCTGGCTTCGCACCACGTGTCCTCCGATGGCGTCTCACGTGGCTCGGTTAGAATTTTTATTTTTATGTTGTTTTTTATTGAAGCTAGGCATACAGACGCAGTTTTTTTTCTCCCAGAGGTGCGGTTTCAATTTGTGGTTTGGAACTGGATTCTCCCACCGATTTACCACCCCCCCACCCGCAGGTATTGAGTTGAGTTGTGGGTAGAAAAAAGTGGAAACAAATCTGATGTCTACAGTTACTGTATCACGCCCATTAATGGGGGTTCTGAGTTGTGATTTTTTTTGCTGAAGAAAGTATGTTGCTCTTATTTTTACTTTATTTCAAAAATATAAATAGTATTGATTTATTAGGTATCACAACTTAAGTTAACGGAGCAAGTTTACTATTTTTTTTATTTTGTTTCCACAAAAAAAGAAATATAATTTTTCTACAGACTATTAGATTAAAATGCCGTGTAAGAATTTTAAAATAGTTTAAATAATTTGATTTTTATTTCGCTTTATTGCTGACTATTTCTGACTGTTATTTCGACTTAAAAAACTGTTTCAGTTTGAAATAAAAAAGAAAGACGGACATTACATTGAACCATATTCAACCAAATAAAATTTATGTTTAAAGAGTTGGCAAAACTCGCACGTTTCTTTAAAAAATATTATTGTTATCAATAATTTAATTTTAATTTTTATGAAACAAGTTGCAAAAAAAAATTTTTTTTCAGCACTAGTCGTACATTTTTCCAACGAGGTTTACGTAGATAAAAACGACGAGTGCTGAAAAAATCATATTTTACAACGAGTTGCCTTATAATATTTTTTTCAATTCAGAAAAACGCTCTATGAATGGAATTGTATGTCATACATCCATGTGTTAAGTAAATTCACCGCTCATAACAAAAACAAATATTGAAAGAATTTGCTGAAAAGTTCAACTTTTTAGCACCCATTTCTGTGCAAAAAAGTAAAACTTTTCAGCACTGGTATCCATTCTTTTATTTTTGGTAATGAAAAGTAGGCCGTTTTGTCGCTGAAGAATAACAGGAAAAGTACCGTAAACTTGGGTCAATCGGGACACATGGGGTGAATTGGGACAGCAGTTTCAACCATGTTGGAGCACACTATTTTGATTTTTCTGGTTGGTTTCGGTTAGAACAGACTCAGACCAACAAAGTGCTCTAAAAACTGCTGTCCCTATTCAGACTGTAGTCCCAACTCGCCCAACATTACGGTAAGTAGTTTCACGACGGAATTGCAAAAAATACATATAATACCTTTTTTGCAATTTCGTCGTGAAACTACTTACTTGTCCTGTCATTCTTGAACGACGAAATAGCCTACTTTTCTGCACCAAAAATAACAGAATCAAATAGCAACACTTTTCGAAATAAAATCTGAAAAGTTCTACTTTTCAGCACTCAAATGGGTGCTGAAAAAGTGAACTTTTCAGCACTTGTTTCGAAAAGTAACACTTTTCAACATTTTTTTAAATTAAACGATTTATTTACAAAATAAATGAAAATTTGACATAAAACTTCACTCAGTGTGTGTTTTTCGAAATTGCAAAAAATGTTGTATGAAACTCGTTGCAAAACGTGATTTTTTCAACACTCTTTGTATTGATCCAACTCGGTGAACCTCGTTGGATACATTAACGACTCGTGCTGAAAAAATCATCTTTTTGCAACTTGTTGCATAAACTACTATTAAGCAAAAAAAAAAAGATGTATTATCTGAGCTTTCGGTCATTCGATTTTTATTGTAATTTTTAATCCGGTTGAAACTTTTTGCCTTCGGTATGCCCAAAGAAGCCATTTTGCATCATTAGTTTGTCCATATAATTTTCCATACAAATTTGGCAGCTGTCCATACAAAAATGAGATAAGAAAATGAAAAAAAAATATCTTTTGCAGAAATTTTTTGATCGATGTCTTCGGCAAAGATGTGGGTATGGATAAGGACTACAGTGAAAAAATGATGTACGGTAAGAAAAATTTGTGATTTTTTATTTCACTTTTTGTCACTAAACCTTGATTTGCAAAAAAAGGAACTATTTTTATATTTTTTAAATTTCTGGCATGTTTTAGGGGACATCAAATGAAAACTTTCTAGAAATTTCCAGAACGGGCAAAAAATCTTTTACCGAGTTATGAATTTTTGTTTTGTTATAATATTTTTTCAAAAGTGGGCAAACATGGGTACTAATTTGAGAAAATGAACAACTGTGACTTTTTTTTTTAAAAAGTTACCCGAAAATGGCTATAACTTGAAAAAGGTGCAATTTATGAAAAAAAAATCGATTTTTTGAGAAAATCAGTATTGGTTCAAAATTTCATAACTAAGTTAAAGATTTTTTGTCCGTTCTGGAAATTTCTAAAAAGTTGGAATTTGATGTCCCCTAAAACATATCAGAATTTTTTTTTTGTTGCAAATCAAGTTTAAGTGATAACATTTTAAATTAAAAATCACCAATTTTTATTTACCGTGTACAATTTTTTTCAGTGTAGTGTTTATCCTAGCGCTTTAGATTTTTCTTTGTTTTTTCCCCATTTTCCCTTAATCTTATTTGAAATTTTACATTGTCTGGATGCCTTTTTATTTGTTGGCATTTTTTAAGGCATTTGAAAGACATGTTTAAGTTTCATATAAAAAATAATAAGATAAGTATATTATGAGATAATGATTATGAGATTTATTCAATGTGAATCACATTTTAATCCAATGTATGGTCCATTTATAACACAACAAATAACATAGAAAAAAAATCCTTAAAGCTATCCATAAACTGCTGTCGTTAATTTAGAACTCTTGAAATATTCTTAACAAAAGGATATAAATTCAAGATAGTTTCTATTTTATTACATTCAACATATTTAGACTTGTTTTTAAAAGGTTTAAGGTGCAGGTTTAACATCAACTTAAAAACGATTTGAAAAAAATCACATAAAAAATAAGATAGGGTACGTTATCCATTAGTGGACTCCTTTCGTATAGTGGACCCTCTGAAGGGTTTTTGATGAAAAATTCAATAAAATCACAATTTCAAGCGTGTTGTTGCCTACAAATCTTTTATTTGGCATGTTCAGCATCATTTAAATCAATGTTGACTGATATTGAATTGTTCTTTTTACCAAAATAAGTGTTTTGAGTTTGACATCAGAAATCAGCCATGGCCACTAGCATTTTCACAACAAAACTGCTTTTATATTTTATGATTGATTTAACTATTCAATCATTTTTTGGCTGATTATTTAACTTCAGCAAGTCGTTATAATGTAATTTTAAGGAACTTTACTAAAATAAAGCGAAGAACTGCTCATTTTCAAGCAAAAATTAGGGGGGTCCAATAACGGACAACGAAAATCCAACTTTTCGAAAAGTGGACCCCTGTAAATTAAACCTTCAAAAATGAAGAAAACTGTGTATTTAAGCATAAGTTTCTCTGAAACATAAAATAAATGCTTGTTGTTATCAACCTAAACGCATATTTTTTCAATTATGAGTATAAATATAGCTATACTTAACTGAAGTATCATAATTGCAGTTTGAAATGATATTTTATAAAAATAATAAAATAATAAAACAAGAACAATTTTTTTTAAATAAACATGCGTGGTTTTATCAACAACTGTAAACAAATCTATTGTTTAGGTTCGGTCAACCATTTATGTAATTAATATGAAAAAATGTGCATCAAAATTATCTTTTTTATTATTTTTATGTTTACAGTAATTTTTTAAACGTTTTCTCTGATCTTTTTCAGAAATAAATGTTTTTTAATGTCTAGGTTTTTTGTTGTTATAAGCCAAATTTGTTAACAAAACATATTTGTTTATGATGAAAAGTGAGCAAAATCCATCTTTTATTCATTATATCTATCATTAGACCTACAGGCATCAAAACATCAAATATCGGTTAAATTTGGTATAAAAATAACAGTTTGCCTATAGTGGACCCGGGTCCACAATCGGATTATGGGCCCAGGTCCACTATAGGAAAAGGGGGTCCATAATAGGCAAAAAAAACTTTCCGCTCAAAAACAAATAAACTGATGAAACAAATAGTCAAAACTGTTCAAAAGACTTCAATTTTCATTGTTTTGTACAAATGGTTATGAAAAAGGGCTTAAAATATTGAAAATTTGTGAAAAACGTGCATCGGGTCTACTAGGGGGTCCACTAATGGTTAAAATACCCTTCTTAAAAGCACAATTTCTTTAAAGATTTATACCTAGGCCAAAAACAATTCGTTGTTTGGTACATTAAAACCCCGGTTTACGCTCAGGCGTTACGCTTTGTATTTCGTCGATTTCTCTGGAACGACGCAATATTTTTGCATTCTTTTTAAAGCGATCTATACGTCTTGTGCAGATCTACAAATTGCTTTCAAAAGAATGTAAAATCATTACACTGTTTTCGAGAAATCAACCAAACAAAAAGCGTAACGCCTGCGCGTAAACGGCGGTTTTAGTGTATGGGATCTATTTTTTTGAATTTGTATAGAGTGCAATTAAATTACCAATTAAGACCAATTTACATTTTCGATTTTTAAATACTCCAAGAAATGTTACAAAAATAAGGTGAATAACTCCTCACTCCACTCACGCCAATGTGCTTTCGAGGGAGTGGCAGCCACCACCCATCATCGTCTTTTCACCACCCACCCAAAACCTCAAACCGTAATCATCACATGCCCCCGAGAGAGCTTTCATCCTCCCCATTTCAGAAGCAACCTGTTGCACGTCAAAAGACCACCTCCCCCTCACTTGCTGAAGTCCTTCGGTTTGCGGTCGTTTTATGGCACAATTTTCATAAACATGCAATACTTATTATTTGCTTTTCAACAACCTTGGACTTCCTCCCCTCGAAAGGGAGGAGCGATTCCCAAGGCCTAAGGGAAAAGAGTGTTGCACAAAGTTGAAAATTATGCAAATTTGATCCCTTTTTTTATTTGACTCTCCGTTGAACGGGCCGTTAACGGCCTGTCAGATCCGTTCCGGTCCCGAGACTGTCAAGTTGCGCCCAATCTGGTGATCTGGTGGGGATGATGCGTGGGTGGTTTGGAAGAATAAGAATGAGAATTTGGGATTCCGATATAACTTTGGGATGTCTTAATTAAACCAGCAGTGGTTGAAGCAATCGGACGTGGGTCTGGGAATCAATGCAGACAATTTCGTGGCATTGATGGAATTTTATTTAGATGTCAGTTTCAGTTGAGATTTGTTCAACTAATTATCATTTCTAAAACGAATACGAAATTTTTTAAGCATAATTTTTGCAATAATCATGACTGGTTATTTATGTCTATGGCAGACGTAAATTTTTTTTGACCAGTTGTGGAGCTAACTTAAAAAAATTCACGATGACGTCACATTCTCTCGATTCTACCTGGTTAAATGAGTTTCTAACCGTTTTTTTCTTGCTCTTCCACGAACCTTCACCACCGCATGGTGTCAATGTTAATGACTTTTTCTGTGTGTTTGTGCTGTCCCTTAAACAGCCGCCGGGCATGCATGGAAAAGCGATTTACAAAGAGTCCTGTGGAAAAGCGTCGTGGTGGTGGTATGGGCGACCCAGATAGAACGCGATTTAGCTTCGGGAAAACCTTGAAATGTAGGCCTGGGTCTGATTTTGAACTGCTCAAAGTGGGATGAGAGGAAGGACGGTTTCAGACTGATATTAAAGTTTGCACTCACGTTGTTCACACAGGTTGTTGAAAGGGGAGAGGAAAATAGGTCGATACGAGTAGATGTAACATTTTTATCGATTGCACTTTTTTTACATTGCTTATAACAAAAATAACTATTTTTTAACATTTTTTTTCTAATAGCATTGAAATGAAGAACGAACATATCCTCCTGATAAAGTACTAAAGATTTTGATGCAGAAAAATGTGAACAACAAATTAAGAATGGGAGAAAAATATTGATAAAATAGAAGTTGGAAGTAAATATATGAAAACCACAATTTCGCATAAAAACCAGTGAAAAATAAAAACAAATCAAGATAAAAGCACAGAAAAATAAATAAAAATAAATGAATAACATAAACCTAAAATTTTGGCAAAGGAGGCAATGCTCAAAAATCTCTCGCCCGGTGCCGATTGAAGCGAGCAACCAATCGTAGGTTACCACGATTCGCAAGTAGCCAGTGATTGGTCCGATCACTTCACACAACGATTTTTCAATTCAATCCTTCGTGAATTGTTCGGCCTGCTCCGCTCGTCGGTGACAGTCACACACGAATATGCTCAGAGAGGAGTGAAGCTAATGAAATGTCAGAGTAGCACGCGTTTGGAGTGAGAGGGAGAACGGAAGAGAGAGTTTTCGACAGCGATTCTTTTTTTTAGTAAAGGACGTATTAGACTATGACAAACAAACTAACAAACTTTTCGACAGTTTGACAGTTTGCCTGCATTTGTTTGCAGAAACGTCAGCCTGCTTAAATTTGAGATGGCGAGTTTGGCAAAATGTCAAACAAAAAAAGGTGAGTGAAGGGGATGATTCTGCATTAAGAGGACCCTTGTTTCACGGGTTTTAAAACTCTGACACAGCTTTGTTACTGTTGAAAGTTGAACCAATTGAAAAATGCTACATCTGTTCGTAATTGCCTCCAAGATGGTGATTTAAACGGTAACCTACACGCATCAGATATCGCACACACACAGAAATCACACGAGCAGTATTAGTCAACTTCTAAACGGAAATCTAACATATTTAACGCACAATGCATAAGCTACATAACAACCGGCTAGTAACACAACAATGTACAGCTTCTTTTGTTTTGTTTCGTCTAACATCCACGCGCCTGCGCCATTTTGTTTTACTATTCACCGCAAACAACAACAAACACAAACTCGTTGGATTGTTTACTTTTACTTCAGAATTCAAGGGAAAACAAGTTATTCGCTATGTGAGGCGCCTCACACCGTTGCACGAACCTGGGGCGGGCGGCGCGAAAATCTAACCCTTCTCTATACACGCTCAACCATCCAGCGATTGATAACAATTAAGTCTAGTGTTGCGTAAAGTTTGTTTTTTTTTCTTCTCCAGTTTTGGTTTGAACAACAAATGAATTTCCACACTCGCATTCACCCCGCAGACACGCGCACTTTTTTGAAGCGGGTTTGTTTTCATCTTTGTTTACTAGTTTATTTGAGTTTTTTTTGTTCGTTTTGATAAAAATAATCTTTGGTACTCGTACAAGTGAGACACTGGCTTTCCTTAGGAAAAAATATATGCAATTTACTAGCGATTCGATATCGAGTGTATGTTGCGTTGATTTATTTGTTTTGTTTAAATTGATTTATTTTATTGACTACTTTTAAATCCTTGCCACCAGTTAGAGAATTTGGTTTTATTTTGATACTCGGTTTTGTTGAAATGCAGTCAAACATACGTAAAATGTGATTTATAAGATTTAAAACCTCGTGATGCAAAAGAAAAATGATAAATTACAGAATATCATAAAATATTATAGAATTTTACTATGACTTTTGTTTCAAATAAAATTCTAGATAAATTAAAAATAAAATAAAATATGATTGAAACTGATTAAATTGCTTTTATAAGAAAATAGTCTAAATTATTCGAAAATGGTATCGAGCAATTCCATGTCAAATAGGGAATCGGTTGAATCGGATCCTCTCCGATTTCAATGAAACTTTGGAGACATGTTATCCTACGCTTAAGTAAGCCATTTTTGTGTATATGGAGCCAGTTTCATTGAAATTGGAGAGGGTTCGAGAAAAAAGTACCTAAAAAATTCCTGTTTTGGGCTAGAATGGCTCATCTGAGCAATTCTCTACGAATTCGGTCTTTTTTCTTGAATTTTAATTTTTGTATTTTTAATCTGGCTGAAAATTTTATGGTGTCCAAAGAAGCCATTTTGCATCATTAGTTTGTCCATAGAATTTTCCGTACTAATTTGGCAGTAGTCCATACAAAAATTTTGTATAAAAATTTAAAAATCTATATCTTTTGAAGGAATTTTTATATCGATTTGGTGTCTTCGGCAAATTTGTAGGTATGTATCAGGACCACACTGAAAAAAATGATACGTCGATTTTCTAACGTCGATATCTCAGCAACTAATGGTCCGATTAACAATGTTTAAACATGAAACATTCGTAAAATTTTCCGATCTTTTCGGAAACAATATTTTGAAAAAAAATAAATCAAGACTGACATTTCAAAAGGGTGTAATATTGAATGTTTGGACTTATTAAAGAAACGAAAAACTGCGACTATTTTCAAAAAAATTACCTAAAAATTGCTTTAAATTAAAAAACGGTGCCCTTTCTAAAAATTTCACTGAAATACTTTTTGATTGCAAATTTGTATTTACATCGAAAAATGAAGTTGAAAAAATTTTGCGACCAGTATTTTGATTTTTTTTTTTAAATCAGTATTGATTCAAAAATTTACAACTCGGTCAAAGATTTTTTGCTTAACCAGGAAATTTTTCAAAAGTTGGCATTTGATGTCCCCTAAAACATAACAAAAAAAAAAAAAAAAATAAAATAAGTGTTTTTTGCAAATCAAGTTTTAGTGACAACAAGTTAAATCAAAAATCCCCAAAAAAAAATTACCGTGTATCATTTTTTTTCAGTGTAGTTCATATCCATACCTACAACTTTGCCGAAGACACCAAATCGATCAAAAAATTCCTTCAAAAGATACAGATTTTTGAATTTTCATACATCATTTTTGTATGGCCAGCTGCCAAATTTGTATGGAAAATTATATGGACAAACTAATGATGCAAAATGGCTTCTTTGGGCATACCGAAGGAACCAAAAAAGTTTCAGTCGGATTTAAAAATACAAAAATTCAAATTTAAGAAAAAAGACAGATTTCGTAGAGAACTGCTCTAAGGCAATTATTTTAAATAAAAACATAGAAATTTTAAAATTGTATTAAATCAACTCTTTAAAAATAACACTTTAAAACTTTATCGTTAATTATAATAAACTGCTTTTATTAGAAAAAGTTTTAATTATTCGAAAAAGTAATCTGTTTCCTGAATCGAAATTATTTTTAATAAAGCAATTCTCTTCGAATTTTGGAAATTGATTTTATTCATTTATAATTTAATAATATTTTAATATTTGGCTCAATCTTTGTGGAGAACTTTTTATGACCAAAAATGCCATTTTGTCTCATTGGATCTCTCATAAAAGTCATCATACAATTTAAGCAGCAGTTCAAACAAAAATGGTACGTAAATATTCGACAAGCTGTAATTTTTAAAGATATTTTCTGATCGATTAGGTGTCTTCGATAATGTTACAGGTACTGCTGAGGGCTATTGAGAAAAAATATTTACACGGATATTTATTTTTTTTGTCACAAAACCTCACAACTTTCGAGGCATAGAGAAGCAGGGACAATAATTTTGGGCGAAATAATGATTTCATTTTTTAACATTGAAAATCTGGAAAAAATGGTTGTTAAGCTAACGTCTTTTGAAAAATAAGGTCTAATTGGGTGGTACAAAATAAATTTGATTTTATATATGTTTTATTATATGCGAGATAGTTATTGTTCGACTTTGAAAATTCAAAAAACGAAAATTATATAGAATTTTCTCAACCATTCGATTTTTTAAAGAAATGGACGAAGATTTATAACACTATTTAAAACAATCTGAAATATTTTTAAATAGGTTTAAGAAAGTTATTATTTTGATTGCAATTTGATTTAAAGTAAACAATTAAAGTACCGTAATCTGGGCCGAATCGGGACTACAGTATGAATAGGGACAGCAATTTTTAAAGCACTTAAAGCTTTTAAATTTGGAAATGGATGTACACAATTTGTTGGTCTGAGTCTGTTCTAACCAACCAGAAAAATCAAAATATTGTGCTCCAACATGGTTAAAACTACTGTCCCAATTCGCCCCATGTGTCCCGATTGACTCCAGTTTAGGGTGCCTATTTTTATTGGAGTGTTTTTATTGCTCCAGAAGATTTTTTTTTCAAAGAAATCATAGTTCGGTGGCAAAATTATAAGTTTATTGTGGTTCAAAAGTTGTGGATTTTGTCCCCTAAAATATATAAAAACATCAAAAATAGCAAAAAACTGTTGTTTTTAATTAAATATTTGTAAAAAAGTGAATTTAAAAATCGGCCACAAACATTCGCGTGCTTATTTTTTTCCCTAAATAGTCCTGATCAATACCTACAATTTTGCTCAAGATACCAAATCGATCAGAAAATTCTTCCTCATGATACAGATTTACGTATATTAACGTACCATTTTTGAATGACAGCTGTCAACTTTTTTTTGAGACTTATAGGACACAAAATGGCTCATAGGGAATGCCCCGATGCATGAAATCAAACGATTTCATAGGGAGTTGCTTATATAGAAAATCAGAGTGATTTGGGAGCTTCAAAAAAGTACCATTTGGTAACATTTTCGTAATTATTGTAGACTATCTTTAAGATGCAGTTTTTGTAGATTTTTTTCGATTACGATACATATTTATGTATGGTTAATTGAGACTAAATGACTGCAAAAAGAAAAATAATGTAAATTCAACAATCAAACGAATTTAAAGCGTAATTGAGTAATAATTTTAACGTTAACTTATCCCCTTGCACGTATGAAGGACTGCACTTTCGATAAAATTAAACAACGGAAAGCTTCTGTTTGCTGCTTCCAACCCACAACCCCTCCGGCGCCAGGGTCCGATCTGTTACCAGTGCCCACACCTGGGTTATTTTAATTGAATTCTATCGACGGCGAGAGCCACAAAAAAAAAATTTCCAGGCAATTAAAAATAACGCGATTTGTAAAATTCCCAATTTTCTCCCACGCCGTGGCTGGACGACGACTGGCCGGATGGCCAGACCTCAAATTCCACAGGTGCGTTGCTGCAGGTCACGGGAGGAGGGGGGGATGGGCCGTTCACTAGCTCCCTTCGCCGGGGCATCTGCCAGCCTCGTCCGCGTGATGGCTCTTGGTGGCAGGGATGATGAGACTGAGCAAAAATCGTTATGGAATTTCGTCACCGGCGATCATCCGATGGTAGTCGGTGTAGTTTTTGATCATCCGGGCCCGGTCCAGCGATTCGCGCATCAGGCGTTCGTTTTCCTGGCGAACTGCGGGTTCAAGAAGAAAGAGAAAAAAAGGAAAAGAGATTGATTAGTGTTGAGCGTGTAATCTGTCATCGGATTTTCGGCCGTAGACCGCGGGCGGAACATGGGCCAGAACTAGACACTAATTAGCAGCGTGGCCACAATCATCGTGGGGGTGGTCTGGTTGGCCACGTGGGATGATCTATCGGTGCACCGAATGACAGCATTTATGGCTAGGCCGAAATAGATTTGATGGATGATGATGTTGGGTGGTTATAGTTCCGGATGAGCGATTTGCTTGTCCACTCAGGTGAGATTAGCGTTTTTCGTGCTTC
Organism: Culex quinquefasciatus; assembly: GCF_015732765.1. Classification (NCBI taxonomy): domain Eukaryota; kingdom Metazoa; phylum Arthropoda; class Insecta; order Diptera; family Culicidae; genus Culex; species Culex quinquefasciatus. The sequence goes on from NC_051863.1 coordinate 175,185,418, forward strand.
ACGGAATACGATAATCGTTTTATGTTGCGAATGCCCACAGTATATCATTGGCCTCGCTCGACTTATTTCAGTTTGAGCCATTAGATAGGTAAAAACACGAAAATTCGCTAAATTGGCTCAGTCAAAACAGCTGAATTGCAGAATGATTTGTATGACGAGTTTTTGGTTGTTTTATTTTGGACAGAGCCTCTAATTTTCGGGCATGACAACACAAAATTAACTGAATTCATGTTTAATTATTAAAAAAAATCAACAGCACCGTCAAACTGATCCTCACCGTTTTGTGTAATAGCTTAATAAGTGGCTTTATACGGCATACAACGCGACATCAAATTAATTTAAAAAAATGTTCTCAGGATACAAAGTTTTGAAAATTCTAATTATGTGTTTTAATAGGTCAAAGAACTAAAAATATTGACATAAAAAAAATAACAAAAAAAAAAATAACTGACTTAAACAGATTTTTCGTTCATAAAACAAATTGTTTACAAAAATACAAACAGGCACAAAATTATATAGTTGTCACAAATTCTAAATTATTTTAATCTGTGTTTTTGAAAATAATCTGAAGGTATTATTTTGTCGAACATTTTTTTTTATATTTTAGATTGTCCCAAAAGTTGCCCACATTTTAAGGTTTAAATTAGTTTTTTAGCTCCTCCAAAAATTCCTCTCAAAATCAGCAGGGCACATAAAACTATTACTGAAAATTTTAATTTCCATTGATTTCCAAAAACTTATACATCATTTATCTTTGTATTTTAACCGAAAAAATCGCGATAACTCGTGATGTTTATAAGCAAACCCCTTATGTTTATATATCAGAATTTTTGTAATTGTCTAATCTACAACTTTGTAGAACATTGTTACACTCTAAAAAAGAACTCTGCAAAGTTATAAAAAAACACGAAATCTTAAAATATTTTTTTTGTTCTAAACGAGGTTCTAAATGAAAAAATGACCTTTCTGGGTCAATTTAGATTCGAAAAACTACATTGAATTTCCCATAAAATGATTTGTTCCAAATTTTGTTTACAGTCGAGTAACGGAAAATGGGAGAGTTTTTAAAACTTTTTTAGTGTTTTTTCGATGGAAAATACGTTTTTTCGGAATTCGGAGTTCAGTATCAAATCGGGCGTCTATTAAAAGTCCTTTTGAAACCAAATTTCTATCTCATCACCGTTTCAGGCTGCAAATTATTGAAAAACACCTCTTTTTTGAATGTTCAAAAATAGAAGGGGTCATACCGCCCCTCCGTCTCGAGATATCTAAAAACGAACCTCGGATTCGTAATAAGGGACAAAAGTTACCCCTTAGGACAAAGTTTCACGCAAATCAAACAGGGATCGGGGCAACTTTTCCCGATTTCGTGTGAGTTGGTAGAGAATTACCCTGATGGAACTTTTGAACTTTTAGAAAATTTTGGATTTTGAGATTGGAGAAAGACATAAAACTATAGAAAAACATATTTTCTTAAATTCATTGGTAACTGTACATAACTGTGTAATAATGCAAAAAGCATTTTGTGAAAAATGGGCAAATGAAAAAAAACAGCCAGATGTTTGAATTGGCATATCTTTTGACAATTAAAACGGATTTACAGTCTTTGCAAAATATTTTGCAGGATATAATTTTATTCACAAATCTGTTATAAAAAAATATTTTTTTGAGATCTGTCCACCTTTAAGGCCAGGTCAGTTAAAAATTTGTACCAATAACCAAAAATATAAATTTTTAATTTTTAAATGTTTGATGGGTTATCCAGGTTTATTATAATTTGCTCTAGCAACGCCGTAAACCTAACTCTAGCAAAAGCTGTAGCAATCCATTCAAACGAATGTTGTGTAATGAACAAATGTTATGAAACTATATTTGTTCAAAAAATACCAATATTTCCAAAAAAACCTTCTTAAAAAAATCCGATTTTTGAAAATATACTTATTTTATATAAAGTTTAAAGTTTTTAATTTAATGATAAAAGAAAGTACCTCATCGAAATAAAAAAATAAAATTAAAAATTTGAAAAAAATTGTAGCTCTTGCAAAAAAAATTATAATAAAAAATCATGTTTTTTTAAGGTGAGAATAGAGCAATTCCAGCTCAAATCAGGAATTTTTCTGATACTTTTGTACCCGACCCTCTCCGATTTCAATGAAACTTTGTAGACATGTTATCCTAGGCCTATATAAGCCATTGTTGTGCATATGGAGCAAATAGTACTCGAGAATAACATTCAAGAAGGGCGTAAGGTATTTAAATATTTTTGTATTCTGTAATTTAAAAATTACTGCATCTCGAAGCCGTTGCGTCGTATCAAAAAATGGTCAAAGACAAACTTGTAGGAAATTGGACGGGCTTTCTGAAAAAAAAAATACACTGAAACAAAAATACACGCCACTTCCATGAGATTTTTTGATTTTTAAGTCTAAAAGTTAAATTTGAAGGTGATGTCACGATTTTTTTTCGTTCAAAATTTTTGAGAAAATAGCCTAAAATGTTACTAAAAGACTGACGAAAAATGCAGGATGGTATGTCTTTCCTAAAAAAATACAAAAATCATTTACTAAAACTGTTTTTTTGAAAATTGGTCTAAACGTCAAAATTTTTAAAAACCGGTAGTGAGAATCGATTCTCCAGACAATTTTACATAAAAGTCTCCATATTGACCATTGTCCTATGTCCAATCCTTGGGAAGATACAGCGGTTTTAAAAATAAAAATGTTGAAAAAACGGGATTTTTGGTGGTTTTTGACAATTTCTATATGACAGACTTGGTTTTTCAGTCTCGTAAATATTTGTAACGGCAAGCTCGTCCAATTTTCCATAAGTTTGCCTTTGACAGCATTTCAATTGGATGTAAGGGCTTACAGATATAAGCTTAATTACATTGCTTATAACTGAAAATAGAATATTTTTTTCAGTGTGGTAGAAACCAGGATAGTAAATTTGATTACGTAAATATAAAAACGATATAAATCAAAAAGCTGTCAAAGGCAAACTTATGAGAAATCGGACGAGCTTTACGGTAAAAATATTTACGAGACTGAAAAACCAAGTCTGTCAAATAGAAAATGCCAAAAACCACCAAAAATCCCGTTTTTTCAACATTTTTATTTTTAAAACCGCTGTATCTTCCCAAGGATTGGACATAGGACAATGGTCAATATGGAGACTTTTATTTAAAATTATCTGGGGAATCGATTCCCACTACCGGTTTTAAAAAATTTTGACGTTTAGACCACTTTTCAAAAAACAGTTTTAGTAAATGATTCCTGTGACATCCTGCATTTTTCGTCAGTCTTTTGGTAACATCTTAGGGTATTTTCTCAAAAATTTTGAGCGAAAAAAAATCGTGACATCACCTTCAAATTTAACTTTTAAACTTAAAAATCAAAAAATCTCATGGAAGTGGCGCGTATTTTTGTTTCAGTGTATTTTTTTCAGAAAGCCCGTCCAATTTCCTACCAGTTTGTATTTGACCACTTTTTGATACGATGCAACGGCTTCGAGATACAGTAATTTTTAAATTGCAAAATACTAAAATATTTAAATACCTTACGCCCTTCTCAAATGTTATTCTCGAGTACAATTGGCTCCATATACACAAAAATGACTTATATAGGCCTAGGATAACATGTCTACAAAGTTTCATTGAAATCGGAGAGGGTCGGGTACAAAAGTACCAGAAAAAACCTGATTTGAGCTGGAATTGCTCAATATGCTTAATAAGTTAGAGTCTAAGATTTGTTTTCTTTAATTTTCTTATCATTACCTACAAATTTACTGGCATCAAATCGTTTAAAAAGTTTAGTCTGCAAAAAAGTTACGTTGCGTGACACATTTAAAAATTTTAAAAAGAGTTTAATAATGATTTTTAATTTAATTTTAATTTTTAATTCAATTTTCTTTCATGAAAATAAGGGATCAATCACTCTTTATATCGGAATTCTTGGAAAATGAAGGTGGGCCTACAAGCTTTCTGTGAAAGTTCATTTTTATTAATGTTGGAACAAAAAAAAAAAAAAAAAAAAGAGGAATATTTATTAAATCTACGGTCTCAAAGTATGGGCCATGCGTTTTCTTTACATACGAATGGAAACTTTTGTAGCGCATAACTGTTATTGTCTCACGTAATTCAACTCGAGTTTCTGCAATTTCCGTGGGAATGTGTCACCATGCCAGACAGTTAATTATAGCATAGCATTGGTGTCTACCCGTAGCTGCTACTTCGTTATTGACCAGGACCCCCAAACATTGCTCCGTGGACCACAGATGAAAAGTAGGAACCAATCATCACCCCTTCGCAATTTTCAAAGGTCCCTATCGTGCTGATCAATACCGACGCCGGCCACGACCAGTGGTAAGACACGGGGAAGTGGATGGGAATGTTAGCCGATACTTGAGTGATGGGACCGCCAAATCGACTGCGTCTCCGACAAAGTATCACATGAGTTTTGAAGGGTTAGTAAGATGGGTATGAGGTCAGGATTCACTGTGGTAGGTGACGCGACCATGAGCAATTTGTTTATCGGTTGAAATTTTAAAAATCTTAGGCAGCCGGCTGCGGAAAGATACCTATCTATGGATTTAAATATAGTATTGATTCGACCGCGATTCTCCAGAAATTCTCCGTCGGCGTGCCTTCCGATCAACGGTAATGTAGGAAGGGCTTCATTCATTAAAATTATTTTATATCATAAACCTTAAAACATATCCGTCGACGTGCCTTCCGATCCTCGATGATATGGAAAGGACTTAATCCAGCAATACGACTTGCTTGTCTCAAAAAACAAAAATCGGATCGTTTCTATCGAAAACTATATAAAGAGAACAAAAATAAAATTCATCGACCAACGAACGCGCGAACAAAAAATAAATGAAAAAAGAAGAAGAAGAAATCCAATCACCCCATGTACACAAATAGCGACACAAAAGAGACGGAAAATAACACGAAAAAAAAAACAGGACTGCGCGTCCACACAGGCACCGCACTACTGATCTGTGTCACCATGCCAGACAGTTAATTGCCGTAAAATTGTGCAAACCCCTTGCAACGGGTGGAAAGTCAACGGGACGGCTGCCGATGGTGTCAGTAATGCTTTCCGGGCAGGAGGAGGTGACACCGTAATTGATTGAATTTGCGTACTCTATTCGTATGTGTAAGCATTAGGGTGGCCAGAATTTTTGGAAAAAACTTTGCAAATCTTCACTATCGAAAAACTATTTTTTATGTTAATCACAAACAGCATTAATAAAAAAGTTCTACAACTATGACGAAAGGGCAATACTAGTAGGACTGGCTCTATTGTAGCACAGGGTCTTGTTTTGGTCACCCTAATAGGTACTGATATAGTATCGCTCAGCAGGAGGACCTGCGCGGAACGAGATAAATTTAATTATCCTATTTGCAGTCAATGGCGTTTTGTGTTGATGTAAGCTTACACATTACTATTCAATTGCAAATCAGGTGGAATCCTATCATCCGGTGGTATTTGTTCGCTGGAGGTTTAAATTTTGAATGGTGATGGGATTCGACTTGGTGAGGGGTGGAATATTTGTAATTTACAAAATGATTAGTGGTCGTGGTGGTTTGACACTTCAGCAGTTATGATTTAAACTGGTTAAATCGTTTTACCGAAAGGGGAAATGCAATAACAGATTGTTCATAACAAGTTCCGTTACTCATAGTCTTACTCAGATTCAGCCAGGTTCCAAACGTAGTATCTTACCTGCAAAGACAGAATAAAAGAAAAATTTAAGTCAGCTTTTCAATAACATATAGATTTGGAAAGTTCGCAAAAGCATCAATTTAAACGCACTTCTTCCACCTTTTCCAACAAGCTCTCGCTGCGATTGCCCCAACTCAAAAGTTATCGTCCACTTCATCTCGTAAATCTAAACTCACTCCAACCCCTCAATTCTGTCACTTGTCAACGCTATCGCCCAAAATATCTTCACAATTTACTCCATAATGCATTAGCCAATTTTCGAAAGCACCTGGTGACATACAAACTGACTGCTGGTCTCTCAAACCTTCTTACCCCAACCCCCCCCCCCCCCCCCCCAAAAGCTTCAGCGTTGGCTCAAGCAGCTCTATTCAATAATCCTCGCCGAAAATCGCTCACTTCTGGGGAAAGCCACTTAATTTCCATTCAACAAGCAGGGCGAGGGTGAGGAAGCTTTTCACCCTCCCTCGAGGGCTTTGAAAGTATCTCTCCTGGAGAGCGAGCAATCTTGCGGGTTGGGGACGATCCTCTTTATAGAAAGCTCGTAAAACGTCACAACCACTCGTCGCTGCTGAAATCATTCCGTTTGGCTGGGCTTGGGGGACGTTGGGAAATAATTACGGTGGAAATTTCCCTTGGCTAAAGCGTTTTAAAAGGGGGGTGGAATTGATTTCGGATTTACAAGTTCTTGGGGTTGAGTTTGTTGAGAAATGAAGGAATTAGAAATCTGTGTTTCGAAATGTGGAGAAATTAACAACTGTTACCGTTATGTTTTTTGCACTTTTCAAAATGATGAAGCTTTGGAGCTTTGGTGTCTTCAGAAGAGTTGTTGAAAATTAGGGTGTTTCACGATTCCGGTGATTTTGAAAATGAAACTTTTCAGGATTTTTTTTTGGGTTTTTTTTGTCTTCAAGAAAGTTATTGAAACTTGCTTATCCAAGCAACGTTGTCGAAGACACCAGTTTTTTTCCCGCGATCTACGCCTTCTACGACCTAATTTAGAGAAAGCATCTTAACAAACCTTCAATAATCAGTTTTTTGAACGTAGCAGTGCAGGGTTAATTTATAGAGAATACACATTTTTTATTTTTTACAGGATAATTTGGAATTGAGGGTAAAAATTACAGCCATTCGAAGGCAAAAAAGATGAAAATAAAAAAAAACTGAATCTGTTCAGAATTGAGCCAAAGTGTCAAAAAATCGACTTTTCGTGATTTTTTGGGTTTATATAATAATTTAATAATTGAAACCTTTAACACTTACACTCAATTCTGAGGGCCGAATCAGATTCAGCGGACAAAATTAGATGCAAAAACATATAGTTCAAATACAGTTGGCCAAATTTGAATTTCGTTAGGATAGTCTCATACACTTTTCCATTGAAAATTAGACATTTTCAAATGAAGTCATCTCGAGTTTAAAGAAAAACACCCCTGGCAAAATTTTAAGCTTGCGTTTTTTCGAGATATTGAGATTTCAAAATTGCATCTTTTTTGCCTTAAAATGGCTGTAACTCTTGACCTTTAAGATAAAATTTTGGTGTCTTTGACAAAGCTGCTGGGATGAGCAAGCTCAACAACTTTTTAGAAGACAAAAAATCCTGTAAAAAATCCTGAAAAGTTACATTTTCAAATCACCCTAATTTTCATCCAATCCAAAAGTTGACCCTTTTTATGTAAAACAACTCTTCTGAAGACATCAAAGCTCCAAAACTTCACAACTTTTCGGAAAGCCAAATTCTCACTTAATTTTGCGATCTAGACCACTGTGCAGTGGTCACCGAAGAAGTTTTTGGTTTTCCGAACCCCAGAATTCGCTAAAGTTTCAACGATGTACCGTCATCTGGGCTAGTTCCTGGGTTTGCAAATTCTATCAGAATTCATCATGCAATAGGTCAGTCTTAATGATTTTTCATGAATGTGCATTTCAAAAACATTATGTGATAAATACGGAGATACATTATTAATTCTGGCCACTTCCAGATTCTATCAAGAGCTTTCCGAGGAAACCTGTAATGATTCACATTTTTTTACTCAAAAGGTAATACTTCTTTAATGGCAAATCTATTTGGGCTAACAGTCAAACCAATACACAGTAAAAAAATGTGTAAATTTGGAAGGTTGAATATTACCTATTTTAAGATGTAATTTTACATACACAGTAAAAAATCATGGTAATATTACAACTAGGAAGGGGTACATCTTTTATACCAGAAAAAAATGTGTAATTTTACCTCAGAAAATGTGTAACTTTACCAATTTTCTGGTGTAATAATTTTTCAGTCTAAATTGAGGTAAAATTACATCATTAAAGAGGTAATATTCAACCTTCCAAATTTATCATTTTTTTTTTACTGTGTACATGTAAATCGTCAAAAATGTCCGAGGTTGGTGTGAACACACATTTAAACTTTTTTATAATCTTTTTGCAGGACATTTCAATGTACATCTTCATCTATTAACAAAATAAATATGGAGACATTTGAATGTACCATTGCCGAGATATATGCAGCTATTTTAAGTTAGTAGTTTCAAAAAACGGGTGCCACGATATCTCAACACTGCTTTGACTAAATCAGCTCAAAAGTTTGGTGAAGACTCATTAAACCGGTCCTGTGTGCATGCCGAAGGCCGATTTCCAAAAACTTAATTTAAAAAAAAGGTTAAAATATTTTTTTGTTTTTCATACAAAAAACATCAGTTTTTGACTTTTTTATTTTTTTAAAAAGCAAAATTTTAAAATCAGACTTCGTCATGCACACGGGATATGTCTTAGGAGTCTTGCGCAATTGAAAACTTTAAACGGCCGTATCTCAAAACACCCCAACTTATTTTTTTTATTTGACCTCACCATTGTGTTCCCCGGCCAATTTTACATAAGAATCACCTATCGACAAAAATGAATATGTTTCGTTCCAGAGATATCGAATTTTAAAGTTTTTTTTTTTCGAGATTACCTACATCAGCTTCATTCGCCGCATCTGCTAGAAGCACACAGGCGGGCTTATCAATAACTGCTACCTGGTGTTCTGGGAGATGATTAATTTAATTTATATTTTTACTTTTTTTTGCAAATTTTTATTCAAGTGGCTTTTTTATAATTTTTATTTTTATAATTTTACGCAAATATTTGTGCAAAAGGCAAATAGGGAAAATTCTCGTATGTTTGACAGGTTAAGTCCTCGCTCCTAGTTTCGTCCAATTTGCTCATTTTCACTATTTAAACAACAAATTTTGCAAAACTTTTGATAGAAACTTGCTTGTTCACTTCTTATTGAGTTATTTATCACTCGATTTCAGTTGAAAACGCTTTTAATCAGCTGTAATTGAATGCCAAAGCTCTGATATGGCAACATTAGAGGAACGCTGGAATTAGGTGCTGTTCCCCTACCTAGATCAATCTATTTTTGTGAAAGAAATATTTATTGGGATATTTTTTATGCACCGTTTTTACGTGTTGCTAACCGTTTTAGAGTACCTCCGAGGCCATGACTAGGGCCTTTATCATGGGCAGTAGCAAAATAGTGCCATCCAGCAAAAACCCCAAAACCTGCTTTATTTTTATTTTTAGTTTTAGTTTTTTTAGTTTATTATTGACACTTTGATTTGGCAAATCTGATTCATGGTTTAAAAGATTGATCATATTAAGTCAATTTTTATATTGTGAACTAGCTTCATTTGATTAAAAGATGATTTTGGTCAAGGTACATTTAATTTAAAAAAATCCTTATACGTGAGGCCAGCAGCCGTATTGTGTTCCAAGAATCCAAGAATGATAGAAGAATAAAAAAACACTGTTGTTCGGACGGTGTCAAAATCATCGCAACTAAATTCGCAGATCAATCTTTGTGATTTTCTTACATTTTTAAGTTTTATACTTTCCAGAAATCCTTTTCCTACTCCTTGTGATCGTCCTTCACAAGAGTACAACGTATCAACAAATTTTATTCATTTTGATTCATATTTTACTCAATAATGTATCGTGCACTTATTGTTCAGTGTTACTAACAAGATTAATTGCATTTTCCTGCTCGCTCCGTCGGAATCCAATTCTGCCCTTTACTGTGTGTCGTAATTGCTCTGTCCTGTGGGTTAACACAGAAATTCACTTCATTCATTTTTTGAGCAGGTAAATTTTCTCGGTTAAACTCCAGTTTCCTACAGTGTTATACAGTTAATTTTTGCCCAATTTGATAAAGATTATTTATGATGAAATATTATTTCAATAAAATACCAGGTAGCAATTGTTCATAAGCCAGCCTGTGTGCTTCTAGCAGATGCGGCGAATGAAGCTGATGTAGGTAATCTCGAAAACACAAAACTTCAAAATTTGATATCTCTGGAACGAAACATATTCATTTCTGTCGATAAGTGATTCTTATGTAAAATTGGCCGGGGAACACGATGGTGAGGTCAAATAAAAAAAATAAGTTGGGGTGTTTTGAGATACGACCGTTTAAAGTTTTCAATTGCGCAATACAGGTAGAAAACATAAATTAATCAAAATTTTGATCACGGAAATGGATTCTACGTCCAATTTTCTTCAAAATTGAGTATAAGACCGACCTTCTGAGATTTGTGGTTCCTGAGCTATCGCCGTTTGAAACTAGGAGGTTTGGTCAAAAATCGCCAAAAAGTCGATTTTTTGGGGAGGTACAAAAATGGAGGAGGTGGTCCGATTTGGATGAAATTCGGGATTCTTGCATGTTTTGATAGTATCAACAGCTCTGCCAAATTTGAGCAGGATCGGAGAGGGTAATTTTCAAATGCTGTTCCGCTTCAGATGGAATGACCCTTATGAAATATCTTCGTGAAACATTCAGGAGTGATTGAAAATTATCTTTTAAGTAAATTTAGTGAATTTTCTGTAATAAGACTGAAAAAGTGACATTAAGTCATATAAGTGGTTAAATTACACATTTTCAGAGGTAAAATTAAATTTTTTTCTTATATAAAAAATGTCCCTCTTCTCAGATGTAATATTACCATGACTTTTTTTTACCTCTGTAGGATGCTCCGATTTGGTCCTTATTTGGCCTTGGAGTTCCATGGCCAACATTATCAGGCCCGCATAGTTTCTTGGCGGTTAGGGTGGTCCCGGCCATACTTCTCCACCGAAATAAGTTCCCCGTGCATTTGGCTGGAGACGCATGGTGCCTTAAGTGCGATCAACGTGGTTAAAACTGTTTTTTAAAGAAATTAACAATTTTCTATTTTTTTTTCACGTATGCAAACGTCAAACAGAAAAATACGATTCTAATTATTCTAGCCAAGGAACTCCATGACGAAATTTGAGCCAAATTGTTTTGACGTGGAATCGCTGTAAAATGATTTTGAGTCAATAAATGAAAGCAATGGTAATGTTTACATCTGAAATTACCATGTACCAAATTTAAGCCAAAGTGGCTGGGAATGATTTTGGAATGTTTTGTTAAATTCGATTAAAATGGATAAAAAATAAAAATCAATTCTGTCAGTGGACTGATTAAGTGTCATTGTTTTAATTGGTCAAACATATGTTTAAAGGTTGATATATTTTTGCAGACATCATTTTTAAAAATATATTATTCTAAAAAAGCCCACTTGCCCCAAAAATAATCGCTTTCGTCGCAGCACCAAAGTATTCCGTTTTTTTGCCAAACTTTCCCTAGGGCAGTGAAACATGCGTAGGGCGTATCATCACGGGCACTTTTGACGCAACCAGTATTGTTCACAGTTCGTGAATTCAGCCAACCGTGAGAACCTTCCCTTTCTGATGCGGGGTAGTGGCACAGCACGTAGACCCCGAGTGGGTGTTTGTAACGTGCAAATCCTGACGATAACACCACCGAAACAAGACGACACTGGCGGCATAAGAATTAGTAACGTGCTCACAAAGGTTCTGTGAACTTGAAGAGCGACGTTTTTTTGTTTGAAACATGAATTTTATTATTTTTAAAATAAACGCGAATTGTTTAAAAATTATTATCTTTAAATGGTTCTTCACAAATCAACAAAACTGCTCAACATAAGTTATGTTTGCAAATGATATCCGATCATGCTTGAGCCATCAAATTTTTTTATTAGCTTCTTAAATCGACGAAGGAATCAATTTCCCACCACTTTCCAGAGTCGTAGAAAAAAACGAAACAAATAACCGTCAATGAAAAATGCAATCAACTATTGACGACCAACAGTTTCCATCTCCCCCCGGTAAACCATCCCATTCGCCACACCAGTTTACCTGTGAAGCTTCCTCTTCCGTCGATGGCGGAGAATCGTTCAGGTCCGTCCGTTTATCTGCAGCGCCCGAGGTAGTGTGCTGCCGCCGAATGCCCGGAGGAGATCCTTCGCGGGGACAAAGGACAGAATCCATCACTATTTGCAGATCATCAAATGCTAACCAACGAAAAAAAAAAGTGGAACGCCTCCAAGCGACGTGTCTCACATCGGTTCGACTTGTTGTCACACATACACATTGCACACATACGCTTTTGATAATACACGCGCGCAGTTCACTGAATCAAAGCGCGTTGGAGTTGAAACTGTTGTTTGTCTTCCTGTTCTTCTTCAGTCAGTATAGGGTGTGCGTGGTAGTCTCGTTTGAATATAACACACACACACACTCACAGATGGTACACAGACATTGATAGAGCGGAGAGTGTGACAGACGTACAGACAGACAGATAGACAGAGGTTTTCACAGGTTTCTCGAGTTACTAGTGTTTTTTTGTTGTTTCTTCGTTGAATGTGGGCATCCGTATCTTCTTCTGCATTCATGTTAGTTTATATTCGATAACTTTAAATATGGTTTGTTTGTGAGTGTATGAAACTTTTGTTTTTGATTTTGGTTATTTTTTGTTGCTTTCTCTATGGTTAGTTGTGCTTTGATTTAGTTTTCTTGTAACAACGCTTCGTTTCTCTGCTTCGGACCACAGTTCCATTCTTCAATCCTTTTTGTTAGTTGTTTAGGAGTATTATAATATTCTTTGCTTTGTTTAAGTTTTAGGTTACTAGGTATATTATTTAACTTCTCCTTTTCGGTTTACTGTATGCTTGTTTATCGTAACTTCACCTTGGTTTTAGATTAACGTTATCGTACTAGTTTACTGGTAGGTTATTTATTGATTATTTTTATTCACCGGTTCAAAATACTGATTATTTTAACATTAGTTAACACTAGGTCACGTATATCGTATGTGTGTTGCTTCTTCTTCTCCATCTTTTCCAGCTTTGTGTCTTCTTGCGTTTGTTTTAGCGTCTGTGTAATCGTCCTTGTCCGCGCGCATCGAAAAAACACTTATAAACACTTGCGTTCACTGTCACTGTGTGTGTCACTGCGTATGTCCGTTCGTTTTTTAAGTTTCTTGAAATGTTTTTTGATTTTTTGTTTGTTTTGGAGTAAAAAAGAGTGGCCGCCCTCGCGAGGCGACGTTAGCGCCGCTCCGGGGTCGTCCTTGGCACTTCGTTGGATATTGTGTATGTAATGTGTGTGTATTACAAGTTCATCATCTCAAATCAACGTAGTCTACATCGCACTCCGTTCGCCGCGCACCGCCTACTACTGCAACTACTGGCGTGAGTAATCGCTAACTAAACAGCTCGTCGAAGAGGATGGCCGCCGGGTTGCCGCAGCCTGCTGCGACCCACAGCGCTTCCGGCGGGCATGTCGACTGCAGCCACCGGTTGCTACGATTGCTTCCGCATCAATTGATGCCGTTGTAGTGTTTTGGCGAATCTTTCGAGATCTGGTACGTCGGTATCGCGTGGATGGGCGTATCCCGGGCGAACGTGTACGTCGGTTTCGTCTGCGACGGACCAGCGCTGGTGTGCGTCAAGGTGACGATGACCGCGAGGATGCTGAATATCGCTAAGGCTATGAACACGGTCATCACGATGCATGCTATCCGTTTGCGCTTCCGGTTGGACTCGGAGTCTTCGTCAAACTCCAGCTTCGCCTTGTCGTCGGTGCCTTTCCGCCGGCTCTTGCGCATCGACTTTTGTCGATTCATCTGGTAGGTCTTCATGATGACACCGTAGTTGATGTCCATGATGTCCATCGGGACGGGCGAAATCTCCCGGCCGATGTCGTCCAGTATCAGATTGGGCGAAAGCTTACGTGAGGCCTTGTAGATCTTGTCCACCTCTTCGGCGGTGAACGCAACGCTTTCCTTGCGATAGGGACTGCTGGAACCGCTGATGATGGCCGGTGGAGGTTCCAGGTCGATCATGAAGCTTTTCGACTTTTTCGCCTTGAACGTCTCGCGCGCATCGCGGCCATTTTTGTACCGCAAGCTGTACGACTTCTTCTGATCAAAGATGGGTGACTTCTGGGGTTGGAACTCATCGGTGAAGGGAGGGTTAGGGCTGAGCAGATGTGCGTTAGAATGTTGTATAAGTGACCGGCGAAAGCTACCCGGGCCGCTGCCTCCAATGTACGGCAACGCTTGATCCAGACTAGTGGTGCTGTTCTTCTGGTTATACTTTTTGCTGTTTTGTCGATTCACAAAGTCCGAGAACGATTCGGCTTTCTTCTCCGATCTACTGTTGCTGCGTGATCGGTACACTTCGTTCTCGAGACTCGCGTTGGCCGAGCTGAACTTTTTACCTTCTCGTGGGCTCCGCTCGATCACTTCCGCTGGCATGTCGTCTCCCAGCGAGTGGAACTTTGCGGAATCCCTTCGCTGAAAGGCGGCGTTGCGTTGCTTTTGCTGATCGTTGAACGACCGATGCATGTGACAGTTACGGCGATTCCCGCTCGTGTTTGGCGAATGGACAAATGCCGGAGCTGGGCGTATCTCTTCTTCCTCCTCACCACCACCGCTGCTCGTTCCGCCACCACTGTCCTGCTTGACCAGGTACTCGCGCGGGTAGATGTGCGAGTGCCGAACGCTGCTGTGCCGGATTATGGGTGCGGCCACAATCTCGTCCGGGTTCGAGCCGCCACTGTTGGTTCTCGAGTGGAACGATGTGGCTTTCCGCAGCTGATGCATCGACGGTGAGTACACGTGCAGGGTATCGGATCTCCGCAGGGGCTTCCGCTGACCCGCACTGTAGTCCTCGACCTTGAGGGACGTCGGTGAGGACTCGTTCACGAAGAACACCTTCGGATCTTGTTGGTGCTGCTTGGCGTGCGAGACCGGGGACAGCCGCTCGATGGGACTGTGGTGCACGATAAGGCTGTTGTCCAGCATGATTGGACTGTTGCCACCGCCTGCGGCCCTCGGCGAGTAGTTGTCGATGCGGACGGACACGGTGCGATCGGCGGACTTGAGCTTCGGTGGACGCTTCTTGCTGATCTCCATCATGTCGATTATGGTAGGATCTTGGTGGGAGGTAGCCGAGACCTTCGCCATCTCCAGAGATTATTGTACGTATAGGGACGACGGCAGATGGGAGTTAGAGCGGCGCAGCGATATCAGATGATCGGCCGAGGGTAGCCTTCGGTGGTAGTGATGGTAGTGGTGGATCGTAGACAGCGGTAGGAAGTCTTTAGAATTTTGCTCGGAACACCGGAAGACATCAACGCGCTTGTGTGGCATTTGGTGGATTTGGTTGGGCTTCGTTCTCTCTGGAATCACGTGGTTCTGGTTCTCTGCGCACGGTTTAGTTGACTTGACTGGCTGGGATTTCTGTTGTTACTAAATTATTGTCACCATTAGAAGTCGTTTCATTCGATCACACAACTAGTTCACACTACACACTCTTTTCTACGGAGCTACTGTTTCCTGTTTTCTGTTTTGCTAGGCGGTTGTCGTACAAAAGCTACGTTTCTTTCTGAAAGTAAAGAATCTTGTAAGACAGACTGTTTTTTTTTTCACTCCCAAAAGGTAACACATGTAATCGCTCAAACTTAAAGTTTCACTAAATTCCCTCTGATAAACAACAACAACACCAGCTGTAACGTTCCGTCGATACCTTGGAGATAAGAAGCTTCCAAAGTTCATCAGTTCGGCATGTGCCCTCTGTGTACACAATCTATTCAATAAACAACGGCCATAATCCCGAAGAAGGGGAGAGGTGTTATTATAACGTCCCCGTGTGTGTGACCACCGCCAATAATGACCCCACCAGGATAAGGGATCTTCCAACGGATGAAGCTATCTCCTTGGCTGGCTGGTTGGCTAGATTTATGGGTTCATCGGGCAAACGGTGTGTGTGTGTTTGTGTGTGTTATGTTAATAGTTTGGACAAAACGATTGGACCCGATGGCCATTCCGGTCGCCAATGAGGATAGATGGAGTTAACGATGCCATAAATTTGGGATTGTGGATGGAATCCCCGGAGAAGCAGCTGTTGCTCCTCGGAAGATTATGTGTATCAATATGAAGTGCGGTTGTGCTGCGTTAATATCAGGTTGATGGACTTTAATAAAAGGTATTTTTTGTAGAGTGAAGGTAGTAAAAATGTCTTTTTAATAATCCTTTTGATTTAAAAATAACATAATTTTACAGTGACCCATAATAGACAGTCCGGGGATCTTAGTCCGCCCAAGTCCCACTACACAATTCATCCCGCAAATCCACTGTGACGGCATAGTTTCACCAGCTGCTACCTCTTAAGCTCCAAGTTCTGAACCACTACACAGCCAGCAAGGTCGATCCCGATCCCGGTGCATCAGGACCGACGGAAATCCGAGTGCTTCATGCTTATGAATAAATAAGCTGGCCTGCAAAAAGGAAAGTTTGCCCCAGGCCAACGAGCCAATAATGCTGGCTGGCTGCTGCAACTCGGCAGTGTTTTGCTTCGAGGAGGAAGTTTTTCCTTGAACTCACCCCGTTCAGCGAACGCCCCCCACCCCCACTTGCGACTGCCCTGTTGCATTCTGGCAGGGGGACAAAAAAAAAAGGACAGAGGAGCGGATGCTTGCGGCTCTACGTCGGACCGGATTGGTCTCCCCGGATTGCCCGGTCCTCCACTATCTGGTTCTACGCTTTACAACTTCTGAACTTTTGAGTTCTTCTTTTTATTTCTATTTGCTGGAAAGATTCCGACGATAACTTCGTTCCTCGGGCAAGATGCTAAAGAGTTTTTTACCTGTTTTTTTTTGCGAAGTTATCAGCTAAAGAAAACGGAATGTTGCAGCCAGGTGATGAATAGGATGGTTAAAACATAAAATGTTAAACTTTTTTTTTCCTCCGAGTACACTTGTTAGAGTTAAAACGCTATTTTTTTTGTCAAGGTAAAAATCCAAACTTTAAAGTGTCACGATATCTATTATATCATACAGATTTCCACGAAAAAGTAGTTTTCTTCTCACGGTCTTCTGAAAACTTGTCGAAATTAATCTTTCGCTGAATTTTGGCTGAACGCATTCCTTTGTTGGCAGCTATGCTAATTAGGTTACCGATTTGCATATCACATTTCCCATTAATTCTACGCGCTCTCCTAGCATACCAATTACCACCAAAAGTAACGCTAGACCATCAGCACGTATTCTGAAAAGCGTCTTATCTGTTTTGGATGCTGATATCCTAGACATGCTGGTTGTCCTTACCTTTGGTACAATTTATTTTTCGTTTAAGTTGTTGCACGTTATCACTTTTAATTTGTGAATGGAGGTAGAATAATTAGATTTTAATGAAATTTTAGATTTATAATTCCCAATTAAAACTCAGGAATTGAATTTTAAAGAATCAGGAAATAAAATAATTTTCTTAAATTGGAAAAAAGGCACGTTTTTTTAAATCACTAAAAGTTTGATTAAATTTTTTATTCAAAAATCCTCTTAGTTTTTAAAATCATATTTGCAATTAGAAGTAACTTTTATTTTTTTAATATAGTGTACCGTTTGAAATTTAAAGACATTTTTAGGTAATTGTTTTGAAATATGTTCAGGTTTGTGGTATTCAAAAATACTGCATGACTGATTATTTTGATGAAATGCTATAAAAAATTGTGTGCAAAAGTTTGGCCGCCGAGCTATTTGAAAAAAAAAAAAAAAAACGGTGCACTGTTTTCAAGGTACAGCTCTAGAGTTTTTTTTGAAAAGGTCCAATAAACCAAATTTTCAGTGTTTGCTTTTTGGGTGTTTTTTGATACCCCTAACTCAAGGCGGTTAAAAAAACACCCAAAAAGCAAAAACTGGAAATTTGGTTTATTGGACCTTTTCAAAAAAAACTCGAGAGCTACTTTACATTTATTCTTCATGTTTTCGTATTTTTAAATATTGTGCGTGATTGTCGAGTCCTGAAAATATATTTTTCGAAAGCTTCGGAAATGTGCAATAAAATTGACTTAGAGTCAGTTCAAGTTTGAACCTTAATTTACTAAAACACACAAATAAAAGAAAAAGAAACAAGAAAATTTAAGTTTCTAAAGCCAAATCCATACAGCTTTTCATGTTTTTTAAATAATATTTCAGAAATTAATGGTCTCATTTTAATGTTCAAACATTGAACATTTGTGATTTTTTCCGATCTCTTCGAAAAAAAAAAACATGGGTAATTCTCCGCCAACTCACACAGCAGTTGCCACGACCCCTCTTCGAATTGCGTGAAACTTTGTCTTAAGGGGTAACTTTTGTCGCTGATCACGAATCCGAGGTCCGTTTTTTGATATCTCGTAACGGAGGGGTGGTACGACCCCTTCCATTTTTGAACATGCGAAAAAAGAGGTGTTTTTCAATAATTTGCAGCCTGAAACGATGATGAGATAGAAATTTGGTGTCAAAGGGACTTCTATGTAAAATTAGACGCCCGATTTGATGGCACAATCAGAATTCCGAAAAAAACGTATTTTTCATCGAAAAAAAAACATTAAAAAGTTTTAAAAATTCTCCCATTTTCCGTTACTCGACTGTAAAAATTTTTGGAGCATGTCATTTTATGGGAAATTTAATGTACTTTTCGAATCATCATTTTTTTTCGAAGGGTCATTTTTTCATTTAGAACAAAATTTTTCATTTTAAAATTTCGTGTTTTTTCTAACTTTGCAGGGGTTTTTTTTAGAGTGTAACAATGTTCTACAAAGTTGTAGAGTAAACAATTACAAAAATTTTGATATGTAGACATAAGGGGTTTGCTAATAAACATCACGAGTTATCGCGATTTTACGAAAAAAGTTTTGAAGAAGTTGGTCGTCATCGATCATGGCCGTTCATGATCACCCGCGACAGTCACGGACGACGAAACAAAGAGAAACGCAAAAAGTATCTTTTTCAACACTTTTTTTTCGTAAAATCGCGATAACTCGTGATGTTTATAAGCAAACCTCTTATGTCTACACATCAAAATTTTTGTAATTGTCTGCTCTACAACGTTGTAGAACATTGTTACACTCTAAAAAATAACTCTGCAATGTTAGAAAAAACACGAAATTTTAAAATGAAAAATTTTGTTCCAAATGAAAAAATGACCCTCTGGGTCAATGTAGTTTCGAAAAGTACATTAAATTTCCCATAAAATGACATGTTCCAAAAAATTTTACAGTCAAGTAACGGAAAATGGGAGAATTTTTAAAACTTTTTAAGTGTTTTTTTCGATGAAAGATACGTTTTTTCGGAATTCTGAGTACGCCATCAAATCGGGCGTCTAATTTTACATAGGGACTTTTGACACCAAATTTCTATCTCATCACCGTTCCAGGCTGCAAATTATTGGAAAACACCTCTTTTTTCGCATGTTCAAAACTGGAAGGGGTCGTACCGCCCCTCCGTCACGAGATATCAAAAAACGGACCTCGGATTCGTGATCAGGGACAAAAGTTACCTCTTAGGACAAAGTTTCACGCAAATCGAAGAGGGGTCGGGGCAACTTTTTCCGATTTCGTGTGAGTTGGTAGAGAATTACCCACATTGGAATCAAGACTATCATTTTAAAATGGTCAAAAATCAGTAGTACGCCCTTTTGAAATGTTATAGTCGATTCTGAAAAACTGGATTTTTTCAGTAAAAAACTAAACTTTGGGTTTCTTGAAAACTGAAAACTGAAAACTTTTCGATTGAAAATTTAATTTTGTATTACAATCTGAAGCCAACACTTTTTTTCGAGTTAATTTTCTATTTAAAAAAACACATTTTTCCAAAAAATTAACTCAGCGGCAAAATTTCTATTCTATGACACAAAATTCGCGGTTTTTTGTCCACTAAACATATCAAAAGTTACAAATATTAAAAAATATGGATTCTGGGATATTGATTTTTTTGTGAAAAAAAAATAATTAAAAAATCGGCAAAAGGATTTTTTGTGCACAATTTTTTTCTGAAAAGTCCCTATCTATACCTAAAACTTTGTTGAAGACATTAAACCAATCAGAAAGTTTCATTTTTGTATGGAAAGCTGCCGAAATTGTATAGACCTTTTGTGGGTGGTCGAATGACACAAATTGGCTGGTCAAGCCCCGAAAAAGTTTGAGCCATATAAAAAAAATACAAAAAAGTTGTAAGAAATCGGCCGATTTCGTAGAGAATTGCTCACATGTCCATTTAGTATGACCAGTTCTCAAAATTATTTGGAGCTTTGTATGAAAAAAAAGAACTGGCTTCTTTTGACATAAGAAATGCATGGGAAAAAAGCTTAAAAAATACAGAAAAAAATTCCCCGCTCAAGTTTGGATGGTTTTTTTTTACTGTGTTAGCACTTTTCCATCCTCGTGAACTCTCCTGGAACTCGGCAGCAACGTGGCAAAGTGCATGATTGTTCCGTAAATAGTTCGAGGATCTCATGGTTGGGTTACCAGCAGCCATCGGCTGTACGTCCGGATATTTCCCTAAGAGCACTTTTATCATCATCGCGTACAATCTCTTTATGCATTTTCAAGTGGTGGTGATGGTAAGTGTCTACTTGTTTGTGTACCGCGCACACACACACAGTCATAAGCCCACAAATGTGAGCACATTCATGCAGGGGAGGTCCATTCCATAACCGGTTCCGACCGTTTGCAAAACTTCAAATTGTCCCAGGGCACGTTTTTGCCACCGTACATACCGGCATCCATGGGATGTTTCGGGACACAGTCCAGCATGGTTCCTTCCTGGAAGCTCAGCCCGAGGAGAGAGCTGCTACTACACGATGACGACAACGATGGCTGGCTGGCCAGAATCTAGATTATAAGCGGATTTTGGCTGGTAAGTCCCACCCCCTCTGCCTGTTCTTCTCGTGTGGTGAACTCGAGAAATATGATTACCGGCGAAAATTAACAGGCTTCTTATCCGGGGGAATTATCTCTTTGTTGTTGTTCTACCGTGTACCGTGCTGCTGTTGGCGTTCTGGGGGCGTACAAAAGCAGAGGAGGAATGAATTTTGGGAGCATTTATGTGCTGAAAATTTTATGAGATGATGAGTTTTATAACGGGGGATTTCGGGGAAGAGACTGATCTGCTTGTGAAAGTCGTTCTTCAGATATAAATTTTTGAAGGGTGGAGAAACTAAAGATAACGATAACGAATCCACTACGATGTAATGTCAAAGCCTTTTAAAAAAGCACTAGAAAAACATATTTAGAAAGAACAAATCATCATTTCAGTTCTTAATCTAGTTCATTGCAATTTTTAACTTATTCCACAAAAAATATTTTTTTCCAAATATAGCAACCTGGCAAGTGCTTAACTTAATATCCTTTAAATATTTGATTTTCCTCCAAAAATACTAGATTTGAACGTTCCTCTGAATTATATTAGGCATAAGTTTATTTTTTTCAGTTATGAACTACATCAATGAAATGTGAGGTAACTAGGTCACATCTTTAATTGCTTCAAGGGCACACGCTGAATATTGCAGCGTTTAATTGATCAATATGATAATGTTGTTTAATGTTAATCTTTTGGCTAAAAACTACTAATGGCTTTGGGCATAATATACTTCTAATAACTAACTGAAGTAGAAATTAATTTTTAAACTAACAAAAATTAATTCTGAAAAAATATATTTTGAATAAAAATTATGTAAAATCCATAAATTTTCCATTTTTTTAGACCGAGCCACGTAGCCTAGTGGTTACGCTTCCGCCTCGTAAGCGGTAGATTGAGGTTCAAATCCCGGCTCGGGCCAACTGGTGATCTTTTCCCTTCCGGATTCGATTGATTAGTAAAGGGAAGGTAGTGTAACGTCACAAGCTGGACCTTATCATAACACCTTAAGGAAGGCGACCCATGGAATTTTAACACTATTCCTAACATGCTATCATTTAGTTAAGAAATATCTACTGAATCCGCTTTATAAATGCGGCCCCGATGGGAAAAATGTACTTTACTTATAAATTTTACAGAGAATTAATAATTTGTCAAATAAATTCAGAACTCCTAACTTGAAACTTAACAGCCAAAATTTCTTCAGAACAAAAACATCTGTTCATGTTAAAAAGAAGTCACACAAGGATTCTCAAAACTCTATTCTCATTGAAAAAATCAAAAAATGACTGAAATTAAAAAAAGTGCTCAAATTTTTAATTAACTCACCTAACTTAAATTTCTGTTAATATTAAAAAAATCCAAAAAGTCACAAAAAAATAAGTTTGTATATTTTGAAATTTAAACAAAACAACTCAAAAAAATATTTTTTGCAATTCCGTCGTCAAACTACTTACTTTTCCTGTCATTCTTGAACGACGAAATAGCCTACTTTTCTGTACCAAAAATAACAGAATCGAATAGCAACACTTTTCAAAACAAATGCTGGAAAGTTTTACTTTTCAGCACTCAAATGGGTACTGAAAAGTTGAACTTTTCAGCACTTGTTTCGAAAAGGAACACTTTTCAACATTTTTTTTGATTTAAACGATTTTTTGACAAAATACATGAAAATTTGACATAAAATTTCACTCAGTGTGTGTTTTTTGGATTTGCAAAAAATGTTGTATGGAACTCGTTGCAAAACTTGATTTTTTCAGCACTCTTCGTATTTATCCAACTCGGTGAACCTCGTTGGATAAATGTACAACTCGTGCTGAAAAAATCTTCTTTTTGCAACTTGTTGCATAAACTACTATTTTTCCTGAGGGCAAAAAACACAAATTTCAGGCCTAATTTTTAATCTCTTGAAACAAAAAGTATCTTAAAATGCTTTATGTAACATGACTCATGTTACTGTCAACATTTTTCAAAATACCAATGTGTTCGGCAGTCCCAAAATTCAAAATTTGGTCCGAGCTTAAGAGTTTTCTACATATTTGAATAAAAGTAAAGAAATAAACGAAATAAATTGTTTCAAAACATTTCCGATTGCACAAGTTAATAGAATGAACATTAGGCCGTCCCAAAAATAATGAAAAGTTGACAAATCTTTGGTGCTCACCCCTAGAATAATTCTAGGCTAGAATGATAGATTAGGATGTCAGGAACAATGTTTTCATACAACAGAAAAATCCCAAAAATGGTTTACAACTCGCGCGTGGAGCTTGAATGGAAAAAGTGCATTTTTCGAGTATTTTTCAGAAATGCGAGTAACAATCATTAAGTCATTCAAATTTGGTCGCCTTGAGCTTCAAGTTATTGTTTAATGTCCCCTGAACAAATTCCTGTACAGACATGGCCCATAAAAGCTTGTGTTTGGGCATGGCAGCGCGTTTCAAGGAGAAAAAAATTGTATTTTCAGCTAAAAAGTTTCAAAAATCACTTCCCAAAACGAGTCAAAAAAATTTGCAGTCAAAACTAATGCATTCCAACTTATAGAAACTTTCACGGAGATCATTTTCCTTTTTTAACCTTCAATATGTCTACGCATATTTGCATTTTAGTGAACAAAAAGCAGAGAATTTTTAAAATTCGTAGTAGGGGAACAGCATCTAATTCCAGCGTGCCTGTAATGTTGCCATATCAGCTCTTTGACATTCAATTACAGCTCATTAAAAGCGTTTTCAACTGAAATCGAGTGATAAATAGCTCAATAGGAAGTGAGCAAGCAAGTTTCTTCAAAAAGTTTTGCAAAATTTGTTGTTTAAATAGTGAAAATCAGCCAATTGGACGGAGTTAGGAGCGAGTGCTTAACCTGCCAAACATACAAGAATTTCCCCTATATAGGAGTTTTTAGCATAACAAATTGGCTACTATGATTACAAACGGGAAGGCATATATTTTGGATATTTTTATTTTGCTCACTCAAAAACGATATTTGCTAATAATATTTCATGAAAAAACATGAGATTTACTCACAATGTATAAAATTAATGCATAAGTTTTGACTTCAATTTTTTTTTGCACGATTTGGAGAGAGATTTTTGAAAAAAATTAAGTAAGAAATGCAAATTTTTTCCCCTAAAACGCCCTGCCATGCCCAAACACAAGCTTTGATGGACTATGTCTGTAGCTGTACAAGAATTTGTTCAGGGGACATTAAATTATAACGTGAAGTCCAAGGCGACCAAATTTGAATGACTTTAGTATGATTGTTACGCACATTTCTGAAAAATACTCGAAAAATGTTCTTTTTTTATTCACGCTCCACGCGCGAGTTGTAAACCATTTTTGGTTTTTTTTTGTTGTATGAAATCATTGTTTCTGTCATCCAAATCTATCATTCTAGTGGTGAGCACCAAAGATTTAACAACTTTTATTTTTTTTGGGGCGCCCTAATGAACATTTAATTTGAACAAATATTGTCTTTTCCCCCTGACTTTTTTTTTGAAATAGTTACATTATAATTATCATAAATTTATTGATTTTTTAACATTTAGATGAGACTATCAAAAAAGATTGTTAATTTAATTATTAGTTTTTCAGATCTATGACCTACACAGAAGTGGCAGTGCGTGGCCGAATGGTTACGCTGTCCGCTTTGTAAGCGGATGATTCTGGGTTCGATTCCCATCTGCTGCAACCTTCCATCGGATGAGGAAGTAAAATGTCGGTCCCGGCCTTGGTTGTTAAGCCGTTAAGTCATTCCAGGTGTAGGAGTCGTCTCCATGCCATAAGTACAAACAACACACCAAACCAAGCCTACTCCGGTGGAATCGCTGGCGGCGGTTGGACTCGCAATCCAAAGGTCGTCAGTTCAAACACTGGGGTGGAAGGTTCCTTGGAGTAGAAAGAGGTTTGGGTGCTCTCCCCATTCAAGCCTTCGGACTCCTAGGTTCGAGCAGAAACTTGCAATAGAGACCACAAAAGACCCGGGGGTCGTTAATGTGGATGGTTTGATTTTTTTTTGACCTACACAGAAAAAAATCAATCTTCGTAATCGTGAATTAAGTTCACGAATGTGAGAACCAGGAATTTATTCATGAGTATGGTGCATTTGCACTATAAACGTGAATATATTCCTTTGTGGTCCTCGAATTCGTGAATTTAATTCACGATTTTGAGAATTGATTTTTTCCGTGTATTATTACTTGGGGGCAGCGGCAGAAGTAACAAAAATCAACCTTTTTTAATCCATCTCAACCCTAATTTTGCTTTACGTACCGTAAAAAGGGGTGACTTTGAAAGCCGTGACTTTGATAGGTTTGCGATTTTCCGCAAAATGAAGAGTACAATTAAATTAGTACGGAATTGTTTAGAATCATACTGACCGTGGTAGAGAAGTGTTCAAAGTACCTCAAAAAGAACTTTTCATAAAATTTTGAAAAGTTTAAAGAGTTAGTTAACTGTAGTTAAGAAAACGTTGATGAAAGTCATTATTTTAAACTTCTCAAAGTGTCATGATTTTATCAATGAACATGGTTTTAAATCGGAAAACGAATTTCATTTTCGGATTTTATGAACAATTTTCCACTAGGAGAAGGGTAAATAAGTTTTTAAATAATAAATAATATGTGTTTTTAAAACACAATTGAAAAAATCTCCATATTTATAGGCAATTTCAGTTGAAAAAAAATCATGTTAAATGTGAAAACTTTTGATTCGTGCTTTGAATTCAGTATAAAATACAATATAAATCAGTAATTTTATAAACAAAATCAGTTTAAAAAAATTTCACGCCAAATTTCGTCTTTTAAACAATTTTACCTAAAATGTGTATGTGTTTTGTTTAAAAGCTTGTAAACTTAGTTAACTTAACTCTCAAAAACTATATCACATACTTTAGTGATGGTCCATTTAACGTACAAATAAAGTTTGATCATCTTAAATATGAATTTAACAAGAAAAACTATGACTATCAAAGTCACCCCGGAATTTAAACTAAGAATTTTTAACGTAACTATTTTTCTAAACACTATTGAAAAAACTTTTTTTTCCAAAATAATGCATGGAATTTGTGTGGCCTACCACAGTACATGTTTTAAAAATAAAAATCTTGAGAAAAACCTTACCTGCATTTTTGCATGAACAACTAAATTAAACTTAACAACTTCCGAAATTCGAAATTGGCCCGAATAGAATAAATCCGGTCCAAATTCGTACAGCTTAAGTAAAAAAAAAATCAAGTGTATATTTTTGATCAACATTCCCACGTAAAAAACATTTGCTAGTTTTTTTTATTCTGATTCGATAAGTATACGTGAAGATAGGTCTAGGAGGAATATTTAAGAAGTTAATTTTTCGATCGATTTCATTGCTTTTCCCAAGTGAGGAAGGCAACGATGATGAATTTATCCACTTATTTTTTTCACTTTACCGAAGGGAAAACTGGCACAATTCTGGATAAAAATTTGAAGAACATTTTTGTAAATACCTCACAACTGGTAACTTTTTAACAAAATCCTCAATGTTAAAAGGTAGCTGTGAATGCCAGTTTTGTTAAAAAGTTACCAACTGTCTCGGATTTTGTAGCTTCAGCTGTCAGTCCGCCCTTTCTCGTGTTGTTACGAAATTCGAATGTTCAATGAGTAAAGTGCGTTTCACTTTGGGCAATTTTCTTCCTCAGGTGATATTTAAGCAGAATCTTTCCAACAGGGTCAATCTAAAACATACATTCGCTTAGTTTATAGTTTTTCGCTCTTTTGAAACGTTCTGCAAGCTTGAGAGATAACTTGGTTATAAAGAAAGAACGAATAAAGCATCCTTCCATGCTGCAGGGTTTTAAAACCATACTAAATTGCATTTTATCGATTTTTGTAGCAAAAACTCTTCCCCCTCCACAATATGTCCAACTTGCACGCTCTATAACCGTTTTAAATTTAGCGACCTTTGGACGGAAAACTTTGTAAACGACGATGTAACTTGGTTTATCGTTTAAAGCAAAAAAAAAAAAGAGAACATCTTTCTTTCACAAAACAAAAAAAAAATCAGTCTCATTCTTTCGCGTTCTGTACCACTGTCTCATGGTTGAAAAGTTTCCGCTTTCTTTCACAACATACGAGAAAGTTAAAATTGAGTTTCGCTTTTACTTTTCACGTTGCCGCCAAGATGCCATTTATATATTTGAGGACCTAAAAGTGGACCTCGCCAAATCGAGCCGGGTCCCTTTCCTGATACGTGCTCCGTTTGGGACTGTTTTCAGGTGGCCCTGGCGATAGATGGATGTTATTTTTTTTTTTCGTTTCAAGACCAAAGTGATGTAATTATCTGGGAAGCACGGTAGATGTGGCCCTAATGACGAATAATGGGAACTTTCCGTGGAAGCTGGTGGAAAATTGGAGCAGATTAATTGCTTGGGGGGAGATTTTGTTTTTTTCTTCCAGGATCGAAGTTTTAAGCGGATTGGTGTCGATCGTGACTGTTCAGGAAAGGGATTAAATTTTGTTATTGTTGATTGACAAAAAATGAGAGTTTGATGATATGAGCTTTTCAATTAGGTAGAGTAAAAAGAATCTCTATGTGAGGTAAAACAATGCAGAATTTGAAATTCGAATATCTGAAATTTTCCACCCTCAGAGAGAGGGAACCATTCGAGGCATGGATATAACATTCTTTTTCAAACGCATGCCACTTCTTATCCCAATTCGAGTCCGAAAACGAATCCTGGAATGTCCGTCCAAACTTCCCAGCAAGGGCAAAGATATCTGAGCGTCACATTCCATTTTTGAAATTGATATCTCTGCTTTCTTGACGTAGAACGGCGAAGATGATATTCCGGGAAGCATCGCACAATTCGCTGCAGAGCTGTTTGTTGGGAAACAATTCCTCAAGTTGCAGGAAATCGAGAAATTGGTGCAAGTCAGCAGAATTTGTGTGCCGTCGAATTCGCAAAGATAGAAAACTATGCAAAGGAATCATTGAATAACTTTATAAAACTTACATAAATTCCCAAATAAATTGAAAATAATATAAAAAAACCCGAGTAATTTCCTAAAACAATGTTTCCCTTAGAGACGTTCTAAAAACCATGCCATTGTAAATAATGAATTAGCTCAATGGGTGAAACAAACAAGTAAACTCTATCGTCATCCAGAGCCTTGTAATCCGACGTCAGGAAAGCTATTCAATATTCCCTTCCTGGTCATTTGACACGGGAGACCAGCACAGCTGTGATCATCGCCGCCTTCCTGCACTTCGGTGCACACTAGAGCGAGGGAAAAACTCGGTTACAAAGTTGAAAATTAAATGAAATGCCAATAGCAGCAAGCCAAACTATCCGGGCTGGGGGAAAGTGGAGAGAACTTTCATGGAAATTCTGTGCTGAAAAACACGTGCCCACGTTGACTGAACAGAACACCGAGCTGGGGCAATGTCACATCAGTTGAGCAACTCATTAAGTACTTAAGAACGTTGAATTCAATTAAGAGCTGCTCCACTGAAGTGCAGTATTTCGTCGTCGTCGTCGTCGTCACTGCTTTTCAATTAGATTTAAGTGAATGGCACTTTTCTGAGCGTTTATCCCTTTTTCGCTGGTTTGGGAACTTGATTTGAATAAATTCGACAGAACGTGATTTTAATGCTAACGTTACATAGTTTGTGTGATATCTTGTGACACGTCTGCTGTGAAAAGATAAAACGTGTCAAAAGAAAGCACACAAGTGAATATTAGCATTGAGGCCAATGTAAATGTTGTTTAAAGATTTTGTCTTGCCCTCTCAGTATTTCTAGAAAAACTAAAAATTTAAATTGCACTGAAAAATACTGCACAATCGATTCAAAATGGTTAAGTACACATTCTTTTTGACTATTTTATTCAAATGGAACATTTATAAGTTAGTTAGTCGTCTGTATTAACAAGCGTTACAGCTGAACAGCTTCCATCACCTTAAAATTGGGCTTTTAAACTTAAAAATCAAAAAATTTCATGGAAGTGGCGTGTATTTTTATTTCAGTATATTTTTTCAGAAACCCCGTCCAATTTCCTACAAATTTGTCTTTGACCACTTTTTTATACGATGCAACGGCTTCGAGATACAGTAATTTTTAAATTACAAAATACAAAAATATTTAAATTCTTCTCAAATATCATTTTCGAGTACAATTGGCTCCATATACACAAAAATGGCTTATATAGGCCTAGGATAACATTTCTACAAAGTTTCATTTAAATCGGAGAGGGTCGGGTACAAAAGTACCAGAAAAATTCCTGATTTGAGCTGGAATTGTTCTATATCGTGATGTCATATGATTATCAGAAAAAAATATTTTTTCATATTATATTTCAATCAATTCAATCTAGATACAATTTTATTTTTTTCGAATTTAATGATTTCAATAGGGTAGGGGACCCAGTTTTCGCCCTGCTCCAGTTTTCGCCCACCTACTGGATTTAATCTGTAATTAGCAAACTCATACCGTTTTTTGGTTGAATTTATTATGCAGGTTTACATATTCATTCATTTCTAGTACTAATTGAAACTTTCCTAATGAATTTCTATTGTTTATTAAGTTTTTATAAGCTTTTCAAAAAAAGCCTTACTGCAGCCGCCATATTTTTGTCAATTTAGACTACAGCGGGTAATAATGTTAATGAGGGAAATTCAACTCATTTTGTCCGAAAATGATGTGAATGAATAATTCATTAGTTCACTGTATGTCTGAATTTCATGAAAATCTAGTGATTTACCTGTTTTAAACGTTTACCAAAGGTTATTTCAATAAAATAAAGTGCGCGATTTCTGGGGTCATGAAAAAACATGCGATCCAATTTTCGACCAGGACGAAATCTAGTATTGTGTTTTAAGATTTTATCTAGAACCAGTTTTCGTTTACCATAAAAACTTTTCTAATCGCAGCGAAATGTGGTTGAAAATATATTTGGAACATTCTAGATTATTTTTAAAGGTTAAATAATCATTTTACACGGAACAAAATCCGGTTTGCGGAATCGCAAACTTTGCTTCCGATTTGCTCTACCAATCGCAAACCTCCGTTCACACCCGTCAGCAGGAAGCATTGCTTCCAATATCGCAAACGGTGATTTTCGATATCGCAAACGTAACGCCGTAACGCATGCCTGCCAAAAGCATGCAGCACGCAGCCACTGCAATATTTACTTTTTTGAATTGACCGTTGCTTTTCGAATTTTGGATGGAAATAAGAAGAAGAGGTTGCTAACTTTTATTTTATTTATTCATATTTATTTCAATGACAAATTAAGAAATTGCGTTGGTGGTTTACTATGATACTGACTGGTGACGGTTCTTATCTGGCAGGACAAATCTGCCTTGATGTCCGTGGTGCAGGTGGAAACTGGTGGGTGCCGTCGATTCCGTTGGCACGGTGCTTCCCGTGACATGAGTTCCGGTGCTAGCAGTAGTAGGAGGAGAAGGCATAGGCGCCGTGCACTTGTTGAGTCTTTGTGGTCGGTACTGGACTGCGGTGGCGATGTTTTAAGTGATCGTGTCGGCTTTTTGCGTTTTTTTTTTGCAGAAGGATGTGCGAGTTCCGGTTCTCAGCCTCCTTTTCGTATTTGGTGACGTCGGTGGTGGAGGCTCCAGGATATAGGTGTTGTTGAGACCGATGCAGCGTGCTCGGTCCGTAGATCTGGTTGATTGCCAGCACCGGATTCAGACTCAGTTTCATGACACCGCGCAGTGAGTTGACACTTCCCTAGTTATTGCTTGTGTCCTCTTCGTGCCTTCAGGAAAGGTCCTGGTGCGGATTTAGGTTCATGCCGGAGTCCGAGTGACTCTGGAGCATCTGGCGCCACACGAGAGCAACGAAGGCGCCTAGGTCACGATCGTGGTTTCAAATCCGACATTCACCTCGAGGATCGACTTGAGGGGAGCGGCCTCTGCTAGAATTTTGTCCACTTGGAACGAATCCCCGATCTGGACGCCTTGCTGGCGGGACGGAATCTTCGTCAGCAGTAGGACCGCTTCTGTCAAGGCGATTGCTGAATTCACGCTGTAATCGCGAAGCGTAGACTGCAGAAGATGAAACAAAAACAAAATGTTCAAAAAATATTATAAAAAATACAAAATTAATATTACTGTTCTCACACAAAATGTCTGGCGACAGAATATCTGATTTTTTTATTTCTGAATTCAGGAATTTTAAAATTTTGAAATTTCAGAATAACGGTATTTCGGAATTTTGGAATTCTGGAATTTCGGATATTTAGAATTTTGGAATTTCGGAATTGCGGAGTTTTGGAATTTTGTAATTACAGAATTTTGAATTTCAGTATTTCGGAATTTTGGAATTTTGTAATCTGTAATTTTGTAATTTCAGAAATTCGAATTTCGGTATTTCGGTAATTCGGTATTGTGGAATTTTGGAATTTTGTAATTTCAGAATCTCGAATTTCAGAATTTCGGTATTTCGGAATTTTGGTATTTCGGAATTTTGAAATTTTGGCATTTCGGAATTTTGGAATTTCGGAATTTTGAAATTTTGGAATTTTGGCATTTTGAAATTTTGGAATTTTGGAATATTGGAATATTGGAATTTTGGAATACACTCAAACCCCGATGGTTTGACACCAACTGTTGTCAAACGAACGGGGTCACTTTTTAGTTTGACACCCCTTTTACACGGAGTTCACACACACTACCAAACGTTTGTTTTGATAGTGTGCGTGAGCGCCGTGTAAAAAGTGACAGTTTGTCACTTTTTAGTTTGACTTTGACCAACCAACGGGGTACAAACTAAAAAAGTGTCAAACGAAAAAGTGACCAACCACCGGGGGTTGAGTGTATTGGAATATTGGAATATTGGAATTTTGGAATTTTGGAATTTTGGAATTTTGGAATTTTGGAATTTTGGAATTTTGGAATTTTGGAATTTTGGAATTCTGGAATTTTGGTATTTTGGAATTTTGGAATTTTGGAATTTTGGAATTTTGGAATTTTGGACTTTAGTAATTTAGTAATTTTGGAATTTTGGAATTTTGGAATATTGGAATTTTGGAATTTTGGAATTTTGGAATTTTGGAATTTCGGAATTTTGGAATTTTGGAATTTTGGAATTTTGGAATTTTAAAATTGTGAAATTTTGGAATTTTGGAATTTTGAAATTTTTTAATTTTGGAATTTTGGAATTTTGGTATTTTGAAATTTTGGAATTTTGGAATTTTAGAATTTTGGAATGTCGGAATTTTGGAATTTTGGAATTTTAGAATTTTGGAATTTTGGAATTTTGGAATTTTGGAATTTTGGAATTTTGGAATTTTGGAATTTTGGAATTTTGGAATTTTGGAATTTTGGAATTTTGGAATTTTGGAATTTTGGAATTTTTAAATTTTGGAATTTTGGAATTTTGGAATTCTGGAATTTCGGATATTTAGAATTTTGGAATTTCGGAAATGCGGAGTTTTGGAATTTTGTAATTACAGAATTTTGAATTTCAGTATTTCGGAATTTTGGAATTTTGTAATCTGTAATTTTGTAATTTCAGAAATTCGAATTTCGGTAATTCGGTAATTCGGTATTGTGAAATTTTGGAATTTTGGAATTTTGTAATTTCAGAATCTCGAATTTCAGAATTTCGGTATTTCGGAATTTTGGTATTTCGGAATTTTGAAATTTTGGCATTTCGGAATTTTGGAATTTCGGAATTTTGAAATTTTGGAATTTTGGCATTTTGAAATTTTGGAATTTTGGAATTTTGGAATATTGGAATATTGGAATATTGGAATTTTGGAATTTTGGAATATTGGAATATTGGAATATTGGAATTTTGGAATTTTGGAATTTTGGAATTTTGGAATTTTGGAATTTTGGAATTTTGGAATTTTGGAATTTTGGAATTTTGGAATTTTGGAATTTTGGAATTCTGGAATTTTGGAATTTTGGAATTTTGGAATTTTGGAATTTTGGAATTTTGGACTTTAGAAATTTTGGAATTTTGGAATTTTGGAATATTGGAATTTTGGAATTTTGGAATTTTGGAATTTTGGAATTTTGGAATTTTGGAATTTTGGAATTTTGGAATTTTGGAATTTTGGAATTTTGGAATTTTGGAATTTTGGAATTTTGGAATTTTGGAATTTTGGAATTTTGGAATTTTGGAATTTTGGAATTTTGGAATTTTGGAATTTTGGAATTTTGGAATTTTGGAATTTTGGAATTTTAAAATTGTGAAATTTTGGAATTTTGGTATTTTGAAATTTTTTAATTTTGGAATTTTGGTATTTTGAAATTTTGGAATTTTGGAATGTCGGAATTTTGAAATTTTAGAATTTTGGAATTTTGGAATTTCGGAATTTTGGAATTTTGGAATTTTGGAATTTTGGAATTTTGGAATTTTGGAATTTTAGAATTTTGGAATTTTGGAATGTCGGAATTTTGGAATTTTGGAATTTCAGAATTTTGGAATTTTGGAATTTCGAAATTTTGAAATTTTGGAATTTTGGAATTTTGGAATTTTGGAATTTTGGAATTTTGGAATTTTGGTATTTTGGAATTTTGGAATTTTGGAATTTTGGAATTTTGGATTTTTGGAATTTTGGAATTTTGGAATTTTGGAATTTTGGAATTTTGGAATTTTGGATTTTTGGAATTTTGGAATTTTGGAATTTTGGAATTTTGGAATTTTGGAATTTTGGAATTTTGGAATTTTGGAATTTTGGAATTTTGGAATTTTGGAATTTTGGAATTTTGGAATTTTGGAATTTTGGAATTTTGGAATTTTGGAATTTTGGAATCTTGGAATTTTGGAATTTTGGAATTTTGGAATTTTAGAATTTTGGAATTTTAGAATTTTAGAATTTTAGAATTTTAGAATCTTCGAATTTTAGAATTTTAGAATTTTAGAATTTTAGAATTTTAGAATTTTAGAATTTTAGAATTTTAGAATTTTAGAATTTTAGAATTTTAGAATTTTAGAATTTTAGAATTTTAGAATTTTAGAATTTTAGAATTTTAGAATTTTAGAATTTTAGAATTTTAGAATTTTGAAATTTTGAAATTTTGAAATTTTGGAATTTTGGAATTTTTTAATTTTGGAATTTTGGTATTTTGAAATTTTGGAATTTTGGAATTTTGGAATTTTTTAATTTTGGAATTTTGGTATTTTGAAATTTTGGAATTTTGGAATGTCGGAATTTTGGAATTTTGGAATTTTGGAATTTTAGAATTTTGGAATTTTGGAATTTCGGAATTTCGGAATTTCGGAATTTCGGAATTTTGGAATTTTGGAATTTTGCAATTTTGCAATTTTGGAATTTTGGAATTTTGGAATTTTGGAATTTTGGAATTTTGGAATTTTGGAATTTTGGAATTTTGGAATTTTGGAATTTTGGAATTTTGAAATTTTGGAATTTTGGAATTTTGGAATTTTGGAATTTTGGATTTTTGGAATTTTGGAATTTTGGAATTTTGGAATTTTGGAATTTCGGAATTTCGGAATTTTGGAATTTTGGAATTTTGGAATTTTGGAATTTTGGAATTTTGGAATTTTAGAATTTTAGAATTTTAGAATTTTAGAATTTTAGAATTTTAGAATTTTAGAATTTTAGAATTTTAGAATTTTAGAATTTTAGAATTTTAGAATTTTAGAATTTTAGAATTTTAGAATTTTAGAATTTTAGAATTTTAAAAATTTTAGAATTTTAGAATTTTTGAATTTTATAATTTTAGAATTTTTGAATTTTAGAATTTTAGAATTTTAGAATTTTAGAATTTTAGAATTTTAGAATAAAATTCTTGATTTTTTTGTTAAATTCCTAAAACTTTGCATTCCTTAATTGGGAATTTTTTTTCCTTGTTTTTCTTTCTAATTTTTGAATTTTTGAGCTTCTGAATTTATGAATTTATAAATTTTTAAAATTGTGGGTTCCTGAATTTGGAAGTTTCTGAATTTTATAATGTCCAAATTTTCGAATCTATGAGCTTCTAGATTTATGAATTTCTTGAATTGTGGATTTCTGAATTTCTAAATTTGAGAATTTCTAAATTTCTTGATTTCTGAATTTTAGATTGTCAGATTTAAGAATTTTAGAATATCTGAATTTAAAAAATTATGAATTTGAACTGGCATAAAATTGCAAAATGTCAATATTGCAATCAATCAATATCTTATTTTACGATCTGTTATTTCTAAATTTATAAATTATAAAAAGATTTAAAAGTTTGTATTCATCGAAAAACCAAATCAAACCTGATAATCTATATTCGTAATAGTTTACAAACGCTTCTTAAGGTTTTCCAATGATAATTTAGATTTTAAGTATTAGGTACTTTTCTTGTCCTCTGATTTTTTGTGAAAATTGTAATTGAAGGCAGAGAAGATTTATAAAAAATAGGTTGGCTACAACAACAATAGGACTTATATTAGGCATTTTTTTCCTATCCTTAATTTTAGTATATCCGTAGTAGCAGTTCAATAGGGCGAATCTGCGATTGTAAACAAGCAATTTGTCCCTTTTGCTCAAGTGACACTTCACGTCAAGTAAGAGGGGATATAAACCTTGTTTACAATCGCAGTATCGCCCTATTGAACTGTTACTACGGATATTTAGAAATTTGACCAGATTGTGTTTAGGGAAACCGCTGCAACATCCAAATATTAATTCAGCAGATAGGTTTAAGCAGAACTTACTAATCGATCAGATCCGAATCATACTTCCCATCAAATTTAGTTTAGTTTGCTCGATCACATATCCGACTCGTGTGCAACACGCGAACCGGAAGTCCTACATAACGAGCATCACAGTAGAGAGCCGTTCACTCCGGACCGTCACCAGACCTCGAACACGGAGAGGATCTCGTAAAGGGCACGAGGCCAGAAGGAAAAGCTCGGTATACCGTGAATCCCAAACACATACACCGATTGGCAACCTGTCCAACGAGCGTCCCAAGGGTGCAGGCGCGAAGCGATGCTAAACTCGCCGTGTAGAAATCCTCAAGGATGGTGATCGCGCTGGTGACGCGCCTGAGTACAATCCCAGTCTTGATCCGACATGCCGATGCCTAACTTGATCCGACTTGCGATGCCTAACTCGAGAGCGGAGGCGGCAGGAGAAACGCATCGCATGCCAAAAAACATCCGAAATTCCGGGTCACCACCACACACACGCATACAGCTGCAGCGCGACCCATGCCGTATCAACTTCGTGTTGTTGTGGTTATAAAATCGCCGCCGGTTGCGCCAAATTTGGGACAGGCAGCTGTAGGTGCCCTTGCCGGAAGTCTTCGTAGTAGTTTGGGCGGATTACTCAAGTGTGACGTGTAGAAATCGGACGGTAATCCGCTTCAGCTGACTGGCTCGTGCACTTGGACTTGTGACCTGGTGGCCAAATCTCCCCTTCAACAGCACAGATGTCCGCCCGCTGCTCTGCCGGTTTAGTTTTTACTTTTTGTTCTGTAAGAGAGAAAGTGAGGTAGAATTTCAATAATTAATATGAACTAATTTTACCTACCAATTCTTGATCAATTTTTGGCCAAAATATTGGCCCCGCAGAAATCTGCACCTTCTCGACGGTTTTTCTTGTTTGTTTATGTTTTGCTAGCGGTGCGCAAACAGCTGAATCTGACAGCGTAACGCATTGGCTGCGGCAGGCTGCACAGACAAAAGGACCGCAAACATGATGTTTGCGATTTCGGAAACATTTTTTTTCAATATCGAAACCAAAGCTTCCAATATTGGAAACATTTTCGATGAATTCGGAAACGAGCATTGTTTTCGGATTCGTCACAGTATTTTTCCGAATCCGCCGGCCGGATTTTGTTCCGTGTAATTACTTTCATTCATAAGGGGTTTTTGTTCAAATGTTGTAAAAGTTTACTGGTACATAGGAGAACAAACTGAGCAGAGGATGGAGAAGTAGTTACACATGTGCTTTAATATTTTTATTAGGAGGTACTCGATGTTTTATATTGAGTCAATTCGGGAGCAAATGACTCATAGGGTTAAAGCTCCCCTAACAAAATCAACAACAACATGGAGCTAATTGTAACTGTGTGCCCTTATCTAGGGTGAACAGGGACACATGAGTTCTATCACAAATTTTGATTCAGTCATATTTTTTAAGTGAGAGTGAGAACATGTTTTGGTTTTAGTTATAATAGACAGAGAATCTCAAAATAAGTAGGATATCTGAAAAAAAACTCCTAGGATTTTTTGAACCTCAACTTATAATATGTACGACAAAATATGTGTACATCAATGAAATTTAGCTTCGGGAACATGTTGTGTATCAATAAGAGACCATATTTGCTTAGCTTTGTGTCATAATTTCATTTGATTTCTTGATTTTTGTCGTGGGCGAAAACTGGTTCCAAGGGTGGGCAAAAATTGGATTTAGGGGGGCGAAAATAGGCTCTTCAGAGCACTTTATTAAAACGCAAAATTTTATCAAAAATGAACATGAGAATGATAAAAACCTTGTGGAAACTTAAAATCAAATAGTTTATCAACATTCTACAACAAATAGAACCAAAAACCAAAAAATTGTCATCAAATTCTCATCAAATTTCCTAGATTGCCACTATAAAGTGGGTGATTTCTGGGTCCTCTACCCTATATTTGAAAAAATTGAAATGATCTGTTATCTATTCAAAAAAGGGTCAGCAACTAGCTCTGATTCGAAAAGCTTATAAAAAATGGTATACCAATTTGACAATTTGACAATTTGACAATTTGACAATTTGACAATTTGACAATTTGACAATTTGACAATTTGACAATTTGACAATTTGACAATTTGACAATTTGACAATTTGACAATTTGACAATTTGACAATTTGACAATTTGACAATTTGACAATTTGACAATTTGACAATTTGACAATTTGACAATTTGACAATTTGACAATTTGACAATTTGACAATTTGACAATTTGACAATTTGACAATTTGACAATTTGACAATTTGACAATTTGACAATATGACAATTTGACAATTTGACAATTTGACAATTTGACAATTTGACAATTTGACAATTTGACAATTTGACAATATGACAATTTGACAATTTGACAATTTGACAATTTGACAATTTGACAATTTGACAATTTGACAATTTGACAATTTGACAATTTGACAATTTGACAATTTGACAATTTGACAATTTGACAATTTGACAATTTGACAATTTGACAATTTGACAATTTGACAATTTGACAATTTGACAATTTGACAATTTGACAATTTGACAATTTGACAATTTGACAATTTGACAATTTGACAATTTGACAATTTGACAATTTGACAATTTGACAATTTGACAATTTGACAATTTGACAATTTGACAATTTGACAATTTGACAATTTGACAATTTGACAATTTGACAATTTGACAATTTGACAATTTGACAATTTGACAATTTGACAATTTGACAATTTGACAATTTGACAATTTGACAATTTGACAATTTGACAATTTGACAATTTGACAATTTGTTTTTTTTATTATTATTATTAAAAATTAGGGGACATTAATTTTCAACATCACAATAATCACCTAGGTTCTCAAGCTAGAGAATAATGGGGAATTTATATGAAAACTTCCATTTTTTTCAAGCTTGGAAGTTTATTTGATGAAAAGCTTTTAAATGATAAAAAATTGGTTTGAAAATTAGTTTTAGATGAAAACCCACTTATTGGCAAGGTTTGATCTCACAGACAATAAATTTCCATGTTGATAAATACTTTCAACAAAATATATTTTTTCAAATCCGTAAATAAATTTGCAACTGATTTTGAATCACTATAGTAATCCTTTCTATTAAAAGACTAACCAGTCTAATCAAACCCACTCCATTACAAGAAAAACATGCAAAATATTTCTTGTCTCGTTAGTTATGCAGGCAGACTGGCATTTACTTCACAAAACAATTAACCCACCAACCGTATCGTATCATCATCTATCAACAACAACAAAATAACACCAATACCAGCACTCCAAGCTTCAACCCAAGGACCAAAAGGCTTCTTGCTCAATAGCATGGGACGTGCACCGTTCTGGGGCGATGATATCCCTTCTTCCCCACCCACTCAACCACCCCCTCTTTTGTGGCATGCCTGAACAGAATTCAATTTAAAGATAAACGATGAACAATAGGGAAAACAACTACGCCCACCCCAGCTGCCCCTCCCATTTGGGGTCGTCCTGTAAAATCCGGAGCTCTCCAGCACTTGACTGTCAGAAAGCCAGCAATCTGAGGCTTCAATAAGGCCATCCAGGGTAAAAGAAGGGACTCTTCCTCTTATCCGTATACATTCTAGGCTGGCACGTGAGCACACGCACCCATACAGGAACAACCGAAACGGGTTTGTCCGGGTTCGGGGTTGGGAAATAGTTTCAGTTTACGCTATACGGAAAAATCTGAAGCCCCGGGATGGCTCAACCCGTAATCCTAAAGGACTTACTGGCAGGACGTGTGTTTGCGTTACTTTGAGGTGGGTGGAAGTAATCCAAAATGAAGAGAATAAACTTTTGTGTTTGCGATTAGTAAGGTAAACAGTAGGCGGAAATAGAGGCAATCTAACTTTTGAGGTGAGGCAAATTGTGAGGGAACTTATAGAAATTTAATAATTTTTAGGCAAGATAAGCACAAACTTTTGCATTAATCTTTTGTATAAACCTGTTGCTTCTCAGTAATCAGAATGCCAAAATTTTGATTTTAAATGTTGATTAAAAAAAACTTAAGTAATTGATTGTAAACTGATTGAAATAAATTTTCCAGCATAAAGAAATGTAAATACACTCAACCCCCGGTGGTTGGTCACTTTTTCGTTTGACACTTTTTTAGTTTGTACCCCGTTGGTTGGTCAAAGTCAAACTAAAAAGTGACGAACTGTCACTTTTTACACGGCGCTCACGCACACTTTCAAAACAAACGTTTAGTAGTGTTTGTGAACTCCGTGTAAAAGGGGTGTCAAACTAAAACGTGACCCCGTTCGTTTGACAACAGTTGGTGTCAAACCATCGGGGTTTGAGTGTATATTGATGGGAGTTGCAAACAGTTCGTTTGAGAGTATTTATGTGAAATAGTTGATTGCCTCCAGGACCGGAAATTGCAGTGGTCAGTTGGTTATGAAGAGAAAATTAGTTTCCAAGAGCAATTTCCATTATCACCACAAATCAATTTCCGATATTTTCCTGATTTACTGTTAACTAACAATCGAAATATCTGAAAATTATAATTATAAAATAATTCTCGATAAACAGATGGAAAATTCTCACTAGAGCCAGTTGTGCGTTCTGTTTCAAGCAACTGTCAAACGCGTGTAATCGAGCTGTGGTGAATTCAAATCTGGCGTGGTGTATTCTCGATTGTTCAAATTGCTGATTGGTAAGTTTTGTAAGTTCAACATCACTATTTGTTTAGCTGTTGCCGACAAATTCCAATTTCTTTGATTTTCTTTTCTTTTCTGCAGTTTCAAAATGCTGCGATTAACACCATGTTACTCAATAAAACACCCACTCATTCCTACCTTCCAAATGGGTTAACATACCCATTACTGATACCCTCAAACTAACCTCAAAAGGTCATCATCATGCGGTCCCAGAATGGTTCCTCAAAAGTGATTATACCACAAGTGCCACCAGGAGAGTGTCCTCTTACAACTCGACCTCCTACACGGAGAAAAAGAGTCACCGCTATCCTCGAAGCTAGCATCAAATAATCCTCGTAATAAAGTTCAAAGTCCGGATGAGTTCCCGGCGTACGTACGCAGTTAATTACGGTGACGGGTTTGAAAGCGCTGACGGCCGTCTCAAGTTGACAACGACGACAACGACGGCTGACAGCTTCAGATTTCTAATTACGGAATAATCAACGAGCGTAAGATATGCCTCGCACCTTTGAGGTTAGGTGTTGGATAGGCTGCGGGGCTGCGGGGGGTGTTTGTATTTGATGAGTAAAGTTTTTCCTCTGGGCAGAATTAATTCTGTGAGAAACTTTTATGCTTATTAGAAATGAACAACGTTTGTGGGGACTTTTTTCAGCATAATCCTTTTTATCTTTTTCAGTGAAAAGCTATCAAATATTTATTTTTTAATTAAACGAAAATCAGATATCAATTAACATACAGTGAATCTGTTTCATAATGGTTTGTCAAGTTCAAATCGACCTTCAAACACAAATGAGCTTACAATTACTTACTGCTGGCTTAGTTAAGCCCGACATTACACGCCTTTGAAGTGTTGTCCATAATTGATGGAAAACAAATGACTCTTGCTTCAAGTACGTTCCACTATGAAGTAGAAGGAGACGAAGAAGCGGAAAATGCCTCACTTCAAAGTAAGCGATTGCTCGACTGCACTGTGCATTTATACGAGCCGGAATGCATCCATTTCAAGCGGAAAAGCGATACTTCAAACTGTTCTGGCTGGGAAATTTGAAGTCTGGTTTTCCGTGCACTTCACTGGGTTAACGTTTTTCGGGCTGCGTTTGATGAAATTTCGCTTATTAACTGGAAACAGTAGGGTACAGTTGGGTTATCCGAACTTCCTAACCAAAAAATAATAAATTAAAAAAAAAAAAATAAGCAGAAAAACAATCACCCAAATAGTCGAACATGGTCAATGAATATTTAACGGCCATGGCGACGCCGCCAGTATGGTGACAACCAAAATTTAACGACTTCCACTTGCCCGCGAAACCAATTTGGCTAGTAGGTATAAGAGTCAAAACATTATTTCAGTGAAATTCAAGTTCCAGGAGATGCGTTGGAACATCCTCTACCGCCTAGTGCTGATATCTCGTTTTTGCCAAAAGTGGATAATAGCCGTTTTTTCAATGGTGGGCAGTGTGACCGTTTATTATTTTTGCTGAAAATTTCGCGACGGAAAGAATGGCAGTAAATGTTGGGATATGAGATTTCGGGTATGATAACAGTAGTCGCTATGAACTGAAAGTTTGATACACTCAACCCCCGGTGGTTGGTCACTTTTTCGTTTGACACTTTTTCAGTTTGTACCCCGTTGGTTGGTCGAAGTCAAACTAATAAGTGACGAGCTGTCACTTTTTATATGGAGTTTACGCACACTATCAAAACAAATGTTTGGTAGAGTGTGTGAACTCCGTGTAAAAAGTGACCCCGTTCGTTTGACAACAGTTGATGTCAATGTCTTATTCGAATATAATAAAAATTCCATTAAAAAAAATAAATATGCGTTTTGCAAAAAAAAAAACTTTCCTTGCTTCCCCTTTTTCTCATGAGAAAAAGGGGAAAATTGCAAAGACGTGTTTTTGGACTATTTTTGAATCTAGAATTTATTACCTAACATTATTTTTTTCTTATTAATTAAAAAAAAAGTTAAGTTTAACTTTACCGGATGGATTTTCTAGAAGTTTTGGTAGAAATATTTTTTTTTTTAGAAAATTTTGTGGGACATTTTTGAAAGCGTTGAGCAATTCTTCCAAGTAAAGCCTTGTTTCGAAAATTTTATAATTTAATTTTTAATTTGCCTGTAACTTTTAGGATACAGTCTCTATAATCAAAAAAAAAAAAAAAAAAATTGGCAAAAATATGTGCCTTTTTGCAAGGGTGCTGATTGCTCAAAATCAATTCCTACTGTTTGTCACTGTCGTGACTTTCACCCGATTTATTCCACGATTTACCAATATTTAGTGAATGAGTGTGGCAGGGAAGAGAGAGAGAGTGAGAAGAGAGAGCGTTCATGTGCGTAATGAGAGAGCAGGTCAGCAGAGAGAGAGATGTTGAGAATGTGTGCGTGAGAAAACGAGAAATAAATCAGTCGTGTGTTTTGCTTGGGCATGAAAAGACGCGTCTTGTTATTTGAATCCGAAATATTGGTAAATCGTGGAATAAATCGGGTGAAAGTCACGACAATGGCGCAGCAATTGCTCCCATCGCGAGTGCGTAGAGTAATTTTGTGAAAATTAAGTGAATTTTGCGTTTTTGCTAGGCGAAACGTATTTGCAGTGCAGCAGCAGCAGCAGCAGCCATGATGGCGTCGGTTTTTGTTTGACCATGGTGGTAGCAGAAGATTTGCAGCCGAGCTTTATTGTTTGGAATGACGGAGTGGCGATTTTTCACTTCCTTCAGTTGTGTTTGGATGGTTGAAGAAGAAAATTTACAGCAGCTGTGTTTGTGAGATTGTTTGGCGTGCGGCTATGAGCAGCCG
This sequence comes from Culex quinquefasciatus, assembly GCF_015732765.1. NCBI lineage: Eukaryota > Metazoa > Arthropoda > Insecta > Diptera > Culicidae > Culex > Culex quinquefasciatus. The sequence goes on from NC_051863.1 coordinate 175,228,334, forward strand.
CCATGATGGCGTCTGTGTTTTTTTCTTGAAGTTGTAGCAGTGTTGAAAATCTGACGCCTGTGACCTTGGTGGCAGTAGAGAGGTTACAAAGGAACTGTGTTGTGGGGAAAGACATAGTGGCGATTTTTGTTTTTGTGTGCTGTGTTTGGGTGGTTCTTTTTGATGAAAGTTTACAGTAGCCCCCGAAAGAAAAAAAGTGAAAAGGAGAAAAAAAAAGATGACATCTATGTGGATGCGTTTCCCCCGCTAAGGTAAGACGAACGAAGTACAGATAAATGTGGGCCGGCCTTTCACGAAGGTTTTTGTGTAGTAATCACGATTTTTCGATTTTTGTAGTACCGGTGCTGGAATTGAAGAGTTATGTACGACTAATACTTTTCTCGAGTGTTGTTGTTTAACAACAAGATAAACGTTGTTGAGATTTAATCATGGGTAATTTAAATGCATAATGTTTGGACTGCTTCTTGTGAGAGCCCCGGATTGGTTCGGGTTAGTTTTGCGGTTAAAATTGTTTAATAATTGAAAGGCTGTATAAAAGTTTACAACATTTTGTATGCGATTTTAAGGTTTCCTTGTTTTATCGATCAGCAGAAAAATGTGAACGATCTGTTTGCCGGTCATTGGGCTGGAAGACTCGTGTTAAACTTGCCTGAACATTATCACGTTGAACCTTGAAAACAGCAATGTCGTTGTTTTTTGTGCTTGAGTGCTTGAGTATGCGAGGATAGATTATTGAAGTTATTGAACTTGAGTCCCCTGTGAGGATAGAGCGTGATATTTTGAGTTTTGAGCTTGAGTCCCCTGTGAGGGTAGAGCGTGAATGTTGGAGTTTTTGAGCTTGAGTCCCCTGAGAGGGTAGAGCGTGATTGCTGGAGTTTTGAGCTTGAGTCCCCTGTGAGGGTAGAGCGTGATTGTTGGAGTTTTGAGCTTGAGTCCCCTGTGAGGGTAGAGCGTGATTGTTGGAGTTTTGAGCTTGAGTCCCCTGTGAGGGTAGAGCGTGATTTTTTTCAGTTTTTGAGCTTGAGTCCCCTGTGAGGGTAGAGCGTGATTGTTGGAGTTTTGAGCTTGAGTCCCCTGAGAGGGTAGAGCGTGATTATAAAAACTTTGAGCTTGAGTCCCCTGTGAGGGTAGAGCATGGAAGACGATTATGATTGTTAGAGTTTTTGGGCTTGAATCCCCTGTGAAGGTAGAGCGTGATATTTTGAGTTTTGAGCTTGAGTCCCCTGTGAGGGTAGAGCGTGATTGTTGGAGTTTTGAGCTTGAGTCCCCTGTGAGGGTAGAGCGTGATTTTTTTCAGTTTTTGAGCTTGAGTCCCCTGTGAGGGTAGAGCGTGATTGTTGGAGTTTTGAGCTTGAGTCCCCTGAGAGGGTAGAGCGTGATTATAAAAACTTTGAGCTTGAGTCCCCTGTGAGGGTAGAGCATGGAAGACGATTATGATTGTTAGAGTTTTTGGGCTTGAATCCCCTGTGAAGGTAGAGCGTGATATTTTGAGTTTTGAGCTTGAGTCCCCTGTGAGGGTAGAGCGTGATTGTTGAAGTTTTGAACTTGAGTCCCCTTTGAGGGTAGAGCGTGATTGCTGGAGTTTTGAGCTTGAGTCCCCTGTGAGGGTAGAGCGTGATTTTTGGAGTTTTGAGCTTGAGTCCCCTGTGAGGGTAGAGCATGGAAGACGATTGTGATTGTTAGAGTTTTTGGGCTTGAATCCCCTGTGAAGGTAGAGCGTGATATTTTGAGTTTTGAGCTTGAGTCCCCTGTGAGGGTAGAGCGTGATTGTTGGAGTTTTGAGCTTGAGTCCCCTGTGAGGGTAGAGCGTGATTTTTTTCAGTTTTTGAGCTTGAGTCCCCTGTGAGGGTAGAGCGTGATTGTTGGAGTTTTGAGCTTGAGTCCCCTGAGAGGGTAGAGCGTGATTATAAAAACTTTGAGCTTGAGTCCCCTGTGAGGGTAGAGCATGGAAGACGATTATGATTGTTAGAGTTTTGGGCTTGAATCCTGTGAAGGTAGAGCGTGATATTTTGAGTTTTGAGCTTGAGTCCCCTGTGAGGGTAGAGCGTGATTGTTGAAGTTTTGAACTTGAGTCCCCTTTGAGGGTAGAGCGTGATTGCTGGAGTTTTGAGCTTGAGTCCCCTGTGAGGGTAGAGCGTGATTGTTGGAGTTTTGAGCTTGAGTCCCCTGTGAGGGTAGAGCGTGATTTTTTTCAGTTTTTGAGCTTGAGTCCCCTGTGAGGGTAGAGCGTGATTGTTGGAGTTTTGAGCTTGAGTCCCCTGAGAGGGTAGAGCGTGATTATAAAAACTTTGAGCTTGAGTCCCCTGTGAGGGTAGAGCATGGAAGACGATTGTGATTGTTAGAGTTTTTGGGCTTGAATCCCCTGTGAAGGTAGAGCGTGATATTTTGAGTTTTGAGCTTGAGTCCCCTGTGAGGGTAGAGCGTGATTGTTGAAGTTTTGAACTTGAGTCCCCTTTGAGGGTAGAGCGTGATTGCTGGAGTTTTGAGCTTGAGTCCCCTGTGAGGGTAGAGCGTGATTGTTGGAGTTTTGAGCTTGAGTCCCCTGTGAGGGTAGAGCGTGATTTTTGGAGTTTTTGAGCTTGAGTCCCCTGTGAGGGTAGAGCGTGATTGTTGAAGTTTTGAACTTGAGTCCCCTTTGAGGGTAGAGCGTGATTGCTGGAGTTTTGAGCTTGAGTCCCCTGTGAGGGTAGAGCGTGATTGTTGGAGTTTTGAGCTTGAGTCCCCTGTGAGGGTAGAGCGTGATTTTTGGAGTTTTTGAGCTTGAGTCCCCTGTGAGGGTAGAGCGTGATTGTTGAAGTTTTGAACTTGAGTCCCCTTTGAGGGTAGAGCGTGATTGCTGGAGTTTTGAGCTTGAGTCCCCTGAGAGGGTAGAGCGTGATTATAAAAACTTTGAGCTTGAGTCCCCTGTGAGGGTAGAGCATGGAAGACGATTGTGATTGTTAGAGTTTTTGGGCTTGAATCCCCTGTGAAGGTAGAGCGTGATATTTTGAGTTTTGAGCTTGAGTCCCCTGTGAGGGTAGAGCGTGATTGTTGAAGTTTTGAACTTGAGTCCCCTTTGAGGGTAGAGCGTGATTGCTGGAGTTTTGAGCTTGAGTCCCTGTGAGGGTAGAGCGTGATTGTTGGAGTTTTGAGCTTGAGTCCCCTGTGAGGGTAGAGCGTGATTTTTGGAGTTTTTGAGCTTGAGTCCCCTGTGAGGGTAGAGCGTGATTGTTGGAGTTTTGAGCTTGAGTCCCCTGAGAGGGTAGAGCGTGATTATAAAAACTTTGAGCTTGAGTCCCCTGTTAGGGTAGAGCATGGAAGACGATTGTGATTGTTAGAGTTTTTGGGCTTGAATCCCCTGTGAAGATAGAGCGTGATATTTAGAGTTTTGAGCTTGAGTCCCCTGTGAGGGTAGAGCGTGATTGTTGAAGTTTTGAACTTGAGTCCCCTTTGAGGGTAGAGCGTGATTGCTGGAGTTTTGAGCTTGAGTCCCCTGTGAGGGTAGAGCGTGATTTTTGGAGTTTTGAGCTTGAGTCCCCTGTGAGGGTAGAGCGTGATTGTTGGAGTTTTTGAGCTTGAGTCCCCTGAGAGGGTAGAGCGTGATTATAAAAACTTTGAGCTTGAGTCCCCTGTGAGGGTAGAGCATGGAAGATGATTGTGATTGTTAGAGTTTTTGGGCTTGAGTCCCCTGTGAAGGTAGAGCGTGATATTTTGAGTTTTGAGCTTGAGTCCCCTGTGAGGGTACACACCAAAAAATAATCGTGTAATATTCTGTTAAATTGATGCACATAACTGGAGCGTCATATCTGACGCAAATTTACATCAGATTTGAAAATTACATGACTCCAGCAAGACATTTATTGATGCATTGAATTTTACAAAAACTCGATTTTACGACGATGTAATATTCAAATTGATGTAATTTTAGCTGAGAGAATTGTGATTTTGAGGTTAGGAATTAAAAAAAGTTTGATCGATTTCATGCTTTTTTCGCTATATTTTTTTTAAAATAACGTTGCAACACTTGTCTAAACATGCACTTTAATCGTCGTTTTCGAACTTTGCCCAGAAAAATCCGTATAAAATCCAAGGGAATTCCATAACAAGGTCACTTAATCCGTTCCGTTTTCGTCGGCGGAGATACATTCGGTGGCATTCCTGGACCACTTGTGGCTCTGGTTCTATCGGACGACGGACGGCAGGATGACCATCTCTTGGAGGGCTTGTTTGTCCACTTATTGGCCGGCAATGTCCTGCCACTCGACCTTGGCGCCTCCCTCGACGATTTCGTCCATGATGATCTGGACCAACTTGGGCTCGACGCCTTTCCCGGTGCTGCTGGCCGGATTGATTGCTTGAGAGCGCCGTCCCGAGCGGCGTCTTTACCGGGGTGGAGTATTGTTGCCCCCGCTGTGGCCGTAACCGTTACTTGCTTTACGAATCGGGGAACCACTTGGAATCTGCGAAATAGAAACAAAGAGTCAGCAACTTCAACTCAACGACCTGCTAAGAACTCCGTACCGAAAATTGCCGCCGAATGGTCGGGGGCGTCTCCGCTGGTTTTGGCACGATTTTCGGCATGCCACCACCTGCGGTACAACCTGCTGATCCGGCTGTGGTAGGCCCAACACCGTAACCCGTCCCCGTTACCACCTGTCGGGGTCGTCCTGGAGCCGCCCATGCTGCGGGGCAACGTCTGGGACTTGTTCATCACGCGAGAATGCCGGGGTGCTTGTAGCCGTTTTCGTCGTCGGAGATACATACGGTGGCATTCCTGGGTCACTTGGGCTCTGGTTCTATTAGGGTACCTCCAGCAGGTGCAGCAGAGGCGGTTGCCGGCAAATATTTGACCATTCCGTTGCCGGGGGTGGCCAATTGACTTGGATAGATGGGACTTGGATCTGGAAAGGTTCTGTTCGACCAATGCAAAACTCTTGGATGGCTACCTCTTCCTCTTCCACCTTGAGCCGCTGGTGGCGCATGTTCCAGCGTAGATTCCGACAAGAAATCTACCGGAAAGGGGCACCGGTGGGCGGAGTAGTACCGCCACCGTTGGTAATTTATTGTGGCTCAGGTTCTGTCGGCGTACTCCTGCAGCATTACCGGGGACAGTCCAACTATGCCAGGAGGGAACCGGGGAAGTCACACAGAGTCTTTCTGTTTTTTTTCCGGATTAGTCAACTGGCGGCACATATTTGAGTTGCAGGCGGTGGTCAATTCGATTGCTACACTGAGGATGGACAGGACCCGGACCTGGACAGGTTCCGTTCGACCAACGACCGGCATAGTTTCTGTTCCGCCTCCGGAGAATCGTGGTTGCCTCTTGTACAGCTGGAAAGTAAACAAAGTGTTGTTTTTTGAATTGAACAAATTGCAGCGTCAGGTATATTTCACTCACCTTGATATTTTTTATTTGGCAAATCTAGGAATTTGGGAGACTTTCGTTGACTTTCAACAAAATGCTTGAAGCCAGAAACTCGAGTGATTTCCAAAACATGGCTGACACATCCCTTGCACTGTCAAGCGAGCGTAGTCAAATCAGGCTAAAATTGTGTTTGTTTAGATGTAAAATTCCATCAAAAAACACGCTCCGGTTATGTGCATCAAATGATACGCAAAATCAGGTCTTACTAAGATTAAAATTACACGATACTTGACGGAATCTTTTGCTTTGCGTTTTAATTGAGAAATTACGACTCTGCATCAAATCAAGCATAATTTTACATCATGTTTTCAATTAAATTTGTGATTTTTACATCATATTTTAAATTCCGTCAAGTGTAATATTATTATTTTTTTAGTGTGTAGAGCGTGGATCATAAATATTTAAACTTGAGCCCCCAGCGAGGGTAGAGCATGGAAAATGATTTTTTTTTAGCTTGAGTCCCCTGTGAGGGTAGAGCGTGGATATTGAATGTTTTAGCTTTAGTCTCCTGCGAGGTTAGAGCCTGGTAGATGAATCTTTGAGCTTTGATTCCCTTGCGAGGGTAGAGCCTGGATGATGACTTTTTTTAGCTTGAGTCTCCTGTGAGGGTAGAGTGTATTTGCTGGAGTTTTGAGCTTGAGTCCCTTGTGAGGGTAGAGCATGACTATTGGAGTTTGTGAGCTTAAGTCCTCTGAGAGGGTAAAGCGTGATTGCTGTAGTTTCTTTAGCTTGAGTCCCCTGTGAGGGTAGAGCGTAATTTTTTGAGTTTGTGGGCTTGAATCCCCTGCGAGGGTAGAGCATGGAAGATGATATATTTTTTACCTTGAGTCCCATGAGAGGTTAGAGCGTGAAGGACAAATCTCTGAGCTTGAGTACCCTATAGGGTAGCGCGTGGATGTTTGAGCTTTTGGCTTGAGTTTTTGTGATTATAAAGCTTCGATGTGGGAGTCTTTTAGCGTGAATTCCATTAGAGGGTAGAATTTTAAATCACCTTCATGACTTAAATTAGAGCTCATGATTGGATTTCCGGGAAGATAGTATAACATAAATGATATCGATTTATTAAAGTTGGTAAAAGATTTTTCACATCTTCAATCTTTTAACGTGATAGTTTTAGAAATGATAGGCTCATAACCTACATTACTTAAATTTGAGCTCATGATTGGATTCAAGGAAGGTATAGTAGAAATAAATATTTTCGATTGTTGGAAAAGTTTTTTTCTTTCTTCAAATTTTCAATACTGTTGAAGTGATGGTTAAAGAATAGATAGGCTCATAACCAGTACGATTTAAATTGACTTTATGATTGGATTTCAGAGAAGATTTAGTAAAAGATAAATTTTATCGATTGTTGGAGAAGTTGGAATTAAAAAAAATCTGATTTTCAATATTGTTGGAGAAATAAATTGAAATCGATTGACTTTACCTTTACGACCTAAATTTGAGCTAATTTTTTTTTGTCCAAAATATTCAAAATAAATAGAAAATCGGGTGAAAGTCACGACAATGATTGGAATTCATATATTGGTATATTATCGGTTGTTGAACAAGCTGGGTAAGAAATTGTTAAGATTTCCAATCTATTGAAGTGGTGATTGCGATAGGCTAAAACTTAAACTTGAGTTAATGATTTGATTCGGGGAGTTATATTGAAAGATAAATATAATCGATTGTTGGAAAAGTATGTAATTTTTAACGAAGTTTCAATCTTTTGAAGTGATGATTTAAGAATCGATAGGCTTATAACCTACACGGCTTAAATTTGAGCTCATGTTTGGATTTTAAAATATAAATATCGATTGTTGGGGAAGTTAGGAATGATATTTTCAGATTTTAATATTGTTAAAGTTATGGTTTAAGAATCGATAGGCTCATAACCTACACGACCTAATTTAGAGCTTAATTTTGTGTCCGAAATATTCAAAATTCATGGAAAATTGGGCTCGACAATGATTGGAATTCGTATATTGTTATATTATCGATTGCTGAACAAGCTGAAGTGATGATTTAACAGACAATAGGCTTGTAACCTACACGACTAAAATTTGAGTATATAATTGGATTCAGGGAAGATCTATTAATAGATAAATATTATCGATTGTTAGAAAAGTTTGAGAAGACTTTTTTTTAGATATCTTTGAGAAATGATTTATGAATAGACAGGTTTAAATTCGTGCTCATGATTGGAATTCAGGGAAGATTTAATAAGAGGTAAATTTTATCGATGTTTAGGAAGTTGGAAATTTGTTTTCAAATTTCAATATTGTTAAAGTGATGGTTTGAGAATCGATAGGCATCACTTGCAAAACTTAAATGTAAGGTTATGATTGGATTCAGGGAAGATGAAGCAAAACAATTTTAGGAATTTTATAGGAATTGTTTAGATTTTCAATCTTTTTTTTGAAGTGATGATTTAAGAAACGATAGGCTGTAACCTACACGACTTGAATCAGAGCTCCTAATAGAATTTCTGGGAAGATTGTAGGGTATATTTCCAGGTGTATTATTCAATCAATTAATTACACGATAGCTTTCCAAGTTGTCGTTTTTTATTTCTTTAATTGCAGGTAACCACGTTGACGTTGGGGTTCTGGCTGATATGTGTCACGATCAAGGATACCGGAGAAGCATCTGCTGAAGCCGAATTCTGAGATGAGCTGAATTTTCCGCATAAAAGGATCACCAAGCTGATGTTAATCTGAATAAATGATTGAATTTTTAGAGTAGGAAAGAACGAGGATGTAGTGAATGAGTGTGGCAGGAAGAGAGAGAGAAGAGAGAGCGTTCATGTGCGTAATGAGAGCAGGTCAGCAGAGAGAGAGATGTTGAGAATGTGTGCGTGAGAAAACGAGAAATAAATCAGTCGTGTGTTTTGCTTGGGCATGAAAAGACGCGTCTTGTTATTTGAATCCGAAATATTGGTAAATCGTGGAATAAATCGGGTGAAAGTCACGACAATGGCGTGACTTTCACCCGATTTATTCCACGATTTACCAATATTTCGGATTCAAATAACAAGACGCGTCTTTCATGCGCACACGACTGATTTATTCTCGTTCTCACGCACACATTCTCTGCTGACCTCTCTTCACATGCTCTTCACTACAGTCACTCGCTCCCGAACACTCTCTCTTCTACTCTCCTTCTCTCTCTGATCGGCTCAGTCTCCGAGCGGCTCAGGCAGGCTGAACGTCACCGATCACTCTGAACTGAAAACATTTTTTCTCTGATGCGCTACGTTATACTCATTGATTTGGGTTGCCCATTTATATGTACATTTATTTTGATTTCATAACATTATAGACACCATTCAACGAAACTTCCACCAAGAAAAATCAAATTGATGGCAAATTGAGATGTGAAGACAAAAAGACTGCCGCGCTGGCATTTTGTGAGAATGGCTCTTCGCTGAGCATGGTAGTGTGTGAGTGTCGTCGAGCGACGGAGTATTTCAAAAATTTTCAAGATGTATTTGTTCGCTGAGTGAACAGTTCGGGCCACTCGCTAGCTGCTTGTGAGTATCAGTCGCTCATGAATGCTAGCGTGTTAGAATAAGTGGCGAATGGATAGGCGATGAGTGAGTGGTTTCTGTTCATTGAACCGAAAATCAGGACCGTTGCCTTTTTGCCTACCTCACCTTACTGAGGAAAGGCAATAAAATCACTCGAAATACGAAATTCTTAATTTGACCTCCTAGACCCACCATACATATCGACTCAGAATCAAATTCTGAGCAAATGTCTGTGTATGTGGTGGGATGTTGATCAAAAAATTTACACTGGATTATCTCGGCACTGGCTGAACCGATTTGGACCGTTTTAGTCTCATTGGATCCGTCTTGGGGTCCCATAAGTCGCTATCGAAAATTATAAAATTTAGTTAAGTACTTCAAAAGTTATGCTAAAAAAATGATTTTAACAAAAGTCCGGAAGAATGTAAATAGGGTGGTTTTTGTAAGAAACCTCGTCATGTTATACATTTTTAGAAAGGTATTCAAAAGACCTTTCTAACGAGTTCAAAAGATTGAAGATCTGACGATCCTATCAAAAGTTATAAGCACTTAAGTGTTATTTAAGAACTTTTTAGAGGCCGGATCTCACATATTTTGATGAAAACGTTGTTTGGATCTTTAATGCGACCTGTCGTTGGGTAGGTAATCCAAAGACCAATTCAACGAGTTCAATAGATTGCAGATCTGATAACCCTATCAAATGTTAGGTTTTATTTATGCACTTTTTAGAGGCCGGATCTCACATATTTTGATGAGAACGTTGTCCGGATCTAAATGTGAGGAAGGCACCAACCACCTTAGGGTGGATTAAGTAACGTTTTATTTCAGATTTTCTGTAAAGTTGTTATGTTTCTTATTTAGAAAATTAATCATAGAAAAAAATATGGGAAATGCAACATAGAAAATTAGAACTTGGTGAAATGGTGGTATGTTGTCAAAACTGACAGAGATATGATAATTTGAAGATTACAGGTTCAAAAATTGCGAGCCACGTTGCCTCATCGCTGTGTTAACCAAAGCGGCTTTTATTTTGTGTGATGACTCGCCAAATGGGTTGCATGAAGAAGGCTGATTTTTGAAACGTTCATTAAAAAAAAATCCATTACTAACTTTCAGCTACGGGTATCCTTTTCAGATAGAAAATTTTGAATAAGCACGCTGGATTTCACCTTTTTTTTATGTTTTATTAAATATGCAAAAAAAAAAACATACAATTCAAGAGATCAGTCAAGGCGTGTAGAGGGTTATTCCTGCCGTATCCAAGTGGTGCAATTGATTTGCTAATCATGTCTAACCCAGCGGTCTTGTCCAGCCTACAGTTTCAAAGTCCCTTCAGCCTTCATCTGAACTCGTTGCGTGAGTTGACTTCCTAATTTGCAAAACTCTCCGTAAGGCCAATGAGGCACACCGGCTGAAATTACACATGTTGTGTACCCTAGGGATAAGGAAGGCTCTGAGGAGGGGGGAGACCTCACCGAACCATGACCTGAACGAATTACTCGCATCATTTGGGCCACTCGCCAAATCAATGAGTTATCTATCTCGCCCCCCCCTCCCCCTTGAGATCGATCTCTTTGGTCTGTTACCAATATGGGTAAACAGAAAGCACACACACACACACACGTGGAACGTTTGCACTAAAAATAGAGGAGAGTCTCAGAGTTAGAAAAATCGATACAGCTTCCAGACCAGATGATGATGCAGCAGCGGTGGCGGCGGCCTAGAACCTGCCTGGATGTGATGTGTCAGAATCAGATCAATACACACATGATGGTTCCATCTGCTGGCGTTTGAGCAGATTTTGATATAAGGTGGGGTGGTACCGAGGATGTTGTAATGCAAGGTTAGAGGTATTTTGTTTTTTATTTTGTGATTGGTTGATCTTACTTAACATGATTCTACAACTTGTCAATACCCTGGAACCAACTCTGGTACTGAAATCAGGGATAGAGTAGTTACTGCCAACCTCCCGGTTACGTCCTCGCCGAAGTGTGACATAATCAAGCCATCGTGATGCAGCAGAACTTGTGATTGTAAGCGATGTAGACACATTGGTTGGCCAAGCATCGGATCGCCGTATCATGGCCCCAACCCCTGGTCACCGTTTCTGATCCGGCCCGATATGTGATGCTAATGTTGTTACATCCAACGCAGAACTCAGACCCACTCTTGGTAGACGCTACACTATCGGGTCAGGATACGAAGGACGCCAATGTTGGCTGATGATGATGGCCGTGATGAAGCGATGATGGGCTGGGGAAGTTGTGCTGATAACTATGGCCACGAGATGGTTTTACAGAGGCTAGAGCTGTTGTAAACAGAGTCTGAAGGCTGCCTTCTCTTCGCCGCTTTTGTGTGGGTGTTCATGTAGCTGCCAGTTTGCTTGAAACTCACGATGGGTTAACATAAACATGGGCTTGGCTTCATTATTCATTCTACTCTGGCTTTGCAGCATACTCCTGGTTTTGCGAGATTTTCGAACCGATATAATTTGAATTCGTGGAAATTTAGCAGATTTTGAGTTAAGCTATTCAAATTTAATGTTATATCACGGGTCGTGCTCATGGTTTGAAAATATTACTGAATTTGGATATTCTTTATTGTGGAATTATTATTGAGATTCAATCTTATTAAGCAATGTATCAAGCTGAGAGTTACGAAGACTAACACAAACAAACAATGTATGAATAGTTGCGAAAATCATCGTTCTTGGAAAGGGAGTGTGATTCCATAGAAAAAAAAATCTAAAATCCGAAAATCGAACAAGCACTAACATCTACCACTGTGGTTGCAGTTCGTCGCTGTCATGCTAACTTGTCGTACTTGCATTTTGGACCAAATTGTGTCAGGGACGCAATTTTTTGCAGCTTATCTTTTGACCTTCATGGATCCCCAAAATTCGATATCAATCCTGAGATATTCAATAAAAACCGAAAAAAACTCCGTGCATTTTTATCACTGTTTATATGAAAGAAGTTTCATTCTTGTAGTGCTATCTTGACATAGTCTGAAAATTGATGTAAGTGCGACAATTAGCCACAGGGATTTCAGGTCAGAACGCGTTTGACACAGATACGAGCTCGACTACTTGATTTGCAAAAAAACACTATTTTTATTTTTTTTTATATGTTTTAGGGGACATCAAATCCCAACTTTACGAAAATTTCCAGGTTGAGCAAAAAATCTTTGACCGAGGCTTTGAATTTTTGAATTAATACAGATTTTTTTTCAAAAAATTTAAATATTGGTCGCAAAAATTTTTCAGCTTCATTTTTCGATGTAAAATCAAATTTGAAAAGTACATTAGTGAAATTTTGATAAAGTGCACCGTTTTCAAGTTAAAGCCAATTTTAGGTTACTTTTTTTGAAAAAAGTCGCAGTTTTTCATTTTGCACATGTTTGCCCACCTTTGAAAAAATATTATTGAAGAGCTGAGAAAATTCTCTATATTTTGCTATTTTGAATTTTGTTCATGTGACCTTTAGTTGCTGAGGTATTGCCATGCAAGTGTTTGAAAACAGGAAAATTGATGTTTTCTAAGTCTCACCCAAACAACTCACCGTTTTCTAACGTCGATATCTCGTCGATATCTTTTAGAAAACAATATTTTCAAAATTTTCAAATCAAGACTAACATTTCCAAAGGGCCAAACATTCAATATCCAAACCTACAAATTTGCCGAAGACACCAAATCGATCAAAAAATTCCTTCAAAAGATACAGATTTTTGAAATTTCATACATCATTTTTGTATGGACAGCTGCTAAATTTGTATGGAAAAATATATGGACAAACTAATGATGTAAAATGGCTTCTTTGGGCATACCGAAGGAACCAAAAAAGATTCAGCTGGATTAAAAAATACAGAAAAAACTAACTTAATCCACCTATGTGGTTGGAGCCTTCCTCACTTATTACCAACAATGGCTGATATGATGGAATTGTACAAAAAATTCATCTCTTTTTAGATCCGGAGTAAAAGAGTACATCAATATCACTTAAGTGTACATAACTCAAGGCAGGGTTGCCAAATCTTCAATGTTTTGAACTCGTTGGAATGGTCTTTTCATAACCTAACCAACGTTGGGTCGGATGGTGGATCCAGACATAGTTTACATACATTTAAGTGAGATCCGGTTTCCAAAAAGTGCATAAATGTCACTTAAGTGGCCATATCTCGAGACAGGGTTGCCAGATCTCCAATTATTTGAACTCGTTGGAAAGGTCTTTTGATAACATAACCAACGATGGGTCGGATGGTGGATCCGGACATAGTTTACATACATTTAAGTCCGGCATCCAAAAATTACATCAATATCACTTAAGTGTACATATCTTGAGACAGGGTTGCTAGATCTTCAATGCTTGAACTCGTTGGAAAGGTTTTCTGATAACGCAACCAGCGAAGGGTGGGATGGTGGATCCGGACATAGCTTACATACATTTAAATGAGATCCAGCTTCAAAAAAGTACATAAATGTCACTTAAGTGGCCATATCTCGAGACAGGGTTACCAGATCTTCAATGTTTTAGGCTCGTTGGAAAGGTCTTTTGATATCCTAACCAACGATGGGTCGGATGATGGACCTGGACATACATTTAAGTGAGATCCGGATATATGTGAAAACACATTTTTATACATAACTTTTGAACTACTTATCAAAACTTCATACAGATTGAAGTCGATCTATGGGACCCTAAACCAAGTCGAATGCAACAGGTTCGGGTCAAATCGGTTCAGCCAGTGCAGAGAAACATGAGCTAGTTTGTTGGTCACATACATACATACACACACATATACACACAGACATTTGTTCAGTTTTCGATTCTGAGTCGATATGTATACATGAAGGTGGGTCTACGACGTTTTTATTCAAAGTTCATTTTTAGAGCAGGATTATAGCCTTACCTCAGTGAGGAAGGCAAAAATCGAATGACCGAAATCTGAGAGAATTGCTCATTGTTTACAATGCTTGCTCTCGTTTTTGTTTATTCAAGGTCAAACATTAAAACGCGTTTTTAATGTTGTAAACGCGTTAGCCCGATGGCGTCGATTTGTCGGCATCCATTTGTAAGATTGACGGGCCCAGTTGCAAATGTTACAAATGAGAATTCTCGCACTGTGCAATTCATGAAGTCGATCATATGTGAATTGAAACAACCAGGCAGGAATCACTTAGGTGGTCAAATTTGCACAAATATACAACTCAGAAAGTTAATTGGATCTCATCGTCATCGTAACATAGACAAACCGAAGTTTGTAACCAATCTGAAACAGAAATTTTCATGAATTGATAATCTTTTGGGGGATTAGAATAGTTTTTTCTCAGATGATTCTCCACAAAGTAAACTTTGAAAAATATTACATCAACATTACGGTGATTTTGAAATTTGAAATTCAACATTTGAAAAGGGCCAAAACGATGCTTTTCCGTCACCGATTGTCTGTGGACTGTCGGTCTCCTTCACTTGGTACTCCCAGTTTTTGCCATCAGAAAATTGATGGAAAAAGCGCCCCCAGTGCATCCGAGGTTAGTTACGTCCGCACATCATCCGGCGATGGACCGCGGCCAAAAAGGCAATGCAACGTCTGACGCTGAGTTATGACGAGGTCGGTGGAAAAGTGAATGAAATTGCATTGCCGTTCACGATGGTACGAGATCATTTTGCGCGCAGCTATGATGGTTACGATGTGATTTTCGAACTGAAATTGAAAATGTTGTTTTCCTATCCTAAAATATCAGGGCTTGTTTTTTTCGAGTGCAGTTTTTTAACATTTAACGAGCACCAACGTAGAAAGTGCTTTAATGACTTTGAAGCTTCTCCGTTGAAACTCCTCCATCGCTGTGGATTAAATTATTCAAATTAAACGTTGACTAGCATTTTCCCTTTTTCAGCGCGTTCTGGTCCTTCTTGGAAGAATATTGATTCGGCTACCGAAGTGGGTGTGGGAACGCGCTCCAGTCCAATGATGTGGCAGTTAAGTTGAAAGTTTTTCTATCGACATTGATTTAAATTTTCCATAAGCTGACAGCGAGCTTGGTTGTGGTAACAACCGCGCTGGCCATGTTTTTGCTACGGATGAATTTCACTGGAGCAGAGATAAACTGAATGGAAGTGGCGTTTTTTATCATAATTCGAATTTTATTCTGAATTGACAAATTGGTTTCAAAATGAAACAAAAATGAGTTAAAAATCTTTAAAATCGAGTGTCTTGTAAAAACGTTCACCCTTTTAAATCGGTTCGTTTGGTTGTACTTGCGACACTGGCAATAAACCTTAATGCACATTGGCGAAAGAATTTTTCGCGATATTGTCATTGCAGCACAAACTCGCCCGCTTTCAACCACCCACAACTTTTCACATTCACCGAAACCCACCCCACTAAGCTAACATGCATTGTGCAGCAAAAGTGTACCACCGAAAAGAGGTTCCCATTCACCAGAGCGTCGTCATCCTCCGGATGTATATTCGAGAAAATGACGTCAATTGGTGCAACTTCCGCGCTTTCAAAACGCTTTCATCCGGAGATGGTCTGACGGTCTGGCAGCACTGTAGAACCAGCCGCCATTGTTGCCATCGACGCGTTTGACGTTGGCCTGGCGACATCTTTGCACAATTCAATTCAAAATTTGGTGTCCCCCAGCCCGTTTTCCGACAGTTAATAATTAAATCGCTCTCCGGGGACCCAGAACGGGTTCGAGTCCTTTGTCGGGAATAGTTAGTTATGGAGTTGGTTGAATGTCTCCGATTGGAGACTGTGTGGGTTGTTAATAATGCACGGCAAACGGTGCGCGCTGCCACCACCACTGACTGCTGCCGAAGGTTGCATGGAAAATCGCCCCTCGGGAGTACAGGAAGAGTAGTTCATCACCGTTGTGCACTGCAGCAGTGCAGGTTGGGATCCTCACACGTATTACGTAACATGTTTCGCTATTGAGTGGATTCTAGCTGCTTTTCAGCCAGATTCATGTAGAATAAATGGAATCTGTTGAAAATTGTTGCTGCACGAGATATATCCGAATACCTGTTACCATTGGAAGGCAGCTTCGTGATCCACCTTTCTTGAGAGCGCGTAAAATATGGCTGAAAAGCATTTCAAAATTGAAATGCTGTTGAAGGAACCCACCTTGGGAGGAGCATTTGGTGGGAGATGTTGTACCTGCATCGTTGTAAAAATATCGGATCGAAAAGAGCAGCACTGCACATTGAGTTGACATAAAGTAGACGTTTATTGCAGAAGAAGCAAACCTCAGCAAAAGATATTAATAATTCATATTGAGAAGAAGTGATCTGGATGAAAGATTACACCATCCGTCTCAATTCATGTGAAGTAGAGTTGGATGTTACACTGCCTTGAAAAATATTGTTGAATTCTTCATGCACTTTGGGGTTCCTTTTCAATTCTGATCGCCGTGAATGTTTTTTTGGCTTTCACAGCTTTTTTCAACTTCGCAAATTGAGAAGTACAGATTTAGCAACATTTAGAAAGGTCTATTTTTAAACACATAAGTTACGATTTAATATGAAAAATTTAAATCACTGTCATTAACAGTATCTGTTTTTAACTGCCAAAATAATTTGAATGTTGAGTTACCTAAAATTACTTAGCCCAATGGATATTTGATTTAATGTTTTGTGCATCTTTTTCATTTGTTTTTTTAATCATTTTATAGGATATTTCTTTGAAACATTTATTGAAAATTGGTAATAACATTTCATGTTCGTTCCATTTCTCATCAAATCATTAAAAAAAATCAAATTATTCGCTCTACAGCATTGCTTTGGCGTTCTTGATTGCGAGATTCCTACTCGAAACTAAGAGTCCGAAGGCTTGATTGTTGAGGCAATTGCAAACCTCTTTTTACACCTTAGCTTCCATCCACCCCGGGATTCGAACTGACGACCTTTGGATTGTTAGTCCAACTGCCTACCAGCGACTCCACCGAGGCAGGACCCAGAGAGACGACTCCTGCACCTGGACTGAGCTAACGACCTAACATCTAGGTTAGACTGGGACGAACATGTACTTCCCCGTCCGACGGAAGGCATGATCAGACAAATCTCGTCTCGAAAAATGCCACCGGGACCTTCTGGGATCAAACCCAGGCCGACTGGGTGAGAGGCAACCACACCAACCCCTACACCACGGTCCTGGCACCATTTCTCATCAATATACCTTGAAATACTTCAAATAACGTTTTTTTTGCCATTACAAGAATACCAACAAAAGTTTCAAACCCAAAATTTCATAGTTAGCAGCCTTTCTTTGTAATGACCTCAAAAACCAACCTGAAAGTGCAGTGTAGGACAAATAAAAAAACGTTACTTAATCCACCTAGAGGTGATTGGTGCCTTCCTCGCATATTTTCATCAAAATATCTGAGATCCGGCCTCAAAAAAAGTTTATTAAAAAAAAACTTAAGTACTTGTAGCTATTGATAGGGTTGTCAGATCTTCAATCTTTAGGGTTTGTTGGAAAGGTCTTTTGATTACCTATCCAACGAAGGGTCGCATGACAGATACGGACAACTTTTTCATTAAAATATTTGAGATCCGGCCTCAAAAAAGTGTATAAATAACACTTAAGTGCTCATAACCAGTTCAGCCAGTCCGGAGATAATCGTGTGCATATTTTTCGGTGCACGGACTTACAGACATACACACGCACAGACATTTGTTCAGAATTTGATTCTGTGTCGATAAGTATACGCGAAGGTGGGTCTACAAGGTCAAATAAAGAAGTTAATTTTTCGAGTGATTTTATAGCCTTTCCTCATTGAGGTGAGGAAGGCAAAAACTGTGCTGCCTCAAAAAAAAAAAGGGCGATTACCACACATTATTTTTTAATCCTCTAGTGTATGGCATTTTTAGACTTCAAGTTAATCTTTGTAAACGTTGAAAACTTTCGAGGATCGTTGTGGTCATTTGTTCACAGCTTTGTTTTTTTAAATTTGATTTAAAATGTCCTTGAGCTTGGTGTTTGATGTAATTCCAAAAAAGTTTCACATTTGGATTTGGAAGCTATTGTTGGTGTTCAAATATTAGCAAAACGTGTTGATTGAAATCAGACAAATTTTTAATTCTCTTTAAAATTTGTATAACCTTTCCAAACAAATATCCTATAAAATAATATTCGTTAGTAATAATATTTTTTTTGAAATACTCAAAATTTTAACAGAATTACGTATTTTCGAAAAAAATAAAATTCAAGATTTTTTAATATGGGTATCAAATGATCGACATTTTTTCAACATTTACCCGATCAGACCCGTAATGCTATGCTATGCTATGCTAATTGTAAAATACTGATATCTTAATTTTTTTTCGAAAATATGTAGTTTGTAAAAAAATTGAGTATTCCACAAAATAATATAATTATTGAAATTAATGGGAAATTTCCGAGCATTTGATACCCATATTGTAAAATACGGAAATTTTGAGTATTTTTTTTTTCAAATACGTGGTTTTGAAAAAAAATTGAGTACTTTCAAAAATCTATATGTCTGTACTTTCAAAATGTATGAAAAAATTTGCCAAATATCTTATCTTATGTTACTTTCGAATAAATGGAAAATTTCCGGTCATTTGATACCCATATTGTTAATTACTAAAAATACTATACTTTTTTCCAAAAATACGTAGATTTGTGAAAATTTTGAGTATTTTCAAAAATGTTTGTTATTACTTTCAACTTGTAGGAAAAAATGCCAAATATCTTAGATTTTTTTTTTAAATTGGTATATAAAATACTGTATTTAAAACCAAGAAATTTTTTCGTAGAGACAGAGTTGACCTTTTTAACAACTTCTGAACAAGGAAATTTTTGAAAATAATGGGTTTGAAAGGATAATTTTTGGGTGCTCAAAAAAATCATTTTGGTATAACAGCCATAATTCTCAATTTATGAATTTCCCCACACTTTGAAACAGTATTCCAAGCAAAAACTTTACCCGAGTAACAATTGTCTAATAATCACGGTCCATAAAGCCCCTATTCACTAAACACACTGAAATCCTTCACAACATAACCGAAAAAGTTTTAATTCCCCCCAAAACTACTCTATTATAACGGAGCAAATTTCTCTAATCTCACCACAACACACACACATCCAAGTAGCATCCTCACATGACACGGTCATACACACACTCAGAATGTCAACGATAAAAACTTTCTCCTCACTAGGCGCACGTAAACGTGTGCGGTGAAGTGTCCATTTCCGAGTGGCACTAAATATCCGGTAGAGGAAAAAAAATAATACTACGTTCCGGCTCACTGAACAACCCCCTGACAATCAACTAAACTTGTGCTGCGGGGTTTGATGCTTATGTTGATGGTTTGTAATGTTGTCAACACAGAGTGTCAAGGTTGCTATTTTGATTTTGTCACATTG
Organism: Culex quinquefasciatus; assembly: GCF_015732765.1. Classification (NCBI taxonomy): domain Eukaryota; kingdom Metazoa; phylum Arthropoda; class Insecta; order Diptera; family Culicidae; genus Culex; species Culex quinquefasciatus. The sequence continues at coordinate 175,247,641 of NC_051863.1, forward strand.
AAAAAGTAAGGTTAAATACTTGTCATTTTGATGGAACCTTTCAAAAATAGGGCTTATTACCCTATGATTTTGTTCTGAGGACTAAACTGAGAAAAAGTAGGGCACTCATCCACCAGGATTGTGTACAGCTCGAATTAGTACCTCATTGAAGGCAATGTGACGGTAGCAGAGTAAAATGGGAATTTTTCGAACCACGGTTGAAATGTTACTTGAAGTAAGATTTAAATAAGTATTCTAAAGTATATTAGTTGAATGTTTCAGATTATTACTTAAAATAGTCAAAAAATGATCCTCATCAATTGTATTTTATGACTGGCCGATAACTAACCGAGTTACCCTACATCAAAGTTAACGTTTGTTGCGTGTTACCCCCTTACAAACTCGCACCGTTTCTCGACTGCTCCTCAAAGACCAACTTTTTCCATCAAGTGCTGCAAAGTTTTGCCCCAGCTTCCCCTACAAACAACGGCGCACATCAAAACTCTTGTTGCGCTTGTTTTGCCCTAAATACACACACACATCAGCACACACTTGCTCAATTCCAGCTCGATTGCTAGAACATGCTAACACACATGTGTGTGTGTGCGTGTGCGTTTGTATGTATGTAAATTTGTAAATTGGATAAAGTGAGGTTAGGTGGCGGCGACACAAACATTTGTTAGGGGAAAAAGCTGTTTATCTTTTGATTAGGGCACTTTGCGATTTTCACCGAGTGCGTGCGACTGGAAAATCGCTTTTCGGCAACTTTTCCCTTAAAATGTGAAGTATGAGTGTGTGTTTGCGTAATGATGAGTGTTGTTTCGAAATTTTGAAGATTCATCGCGTCTCGGAGACCGGCAAAACGGGGGTGGTGTCTTATTTGCGCCTTGAAAGTGGTATGCCTGTGTGGTCCCGGGAAACGGCGAACGGGTTGAAATTGAGAAGACTAATATTTGAGAGGGGAAATTAATTATAACGCCCCTCTCGGCGTAGAAATACAGTGTCGAAGGAAGTCGGAAAAGTTGGTTTGAATAATGTTGGCATTATTGGTAGAGGCCGGATCAAATAAAGCGAGCAATAACCTTAAGGAGCAGCGATAATAGATTAGTTTTCTAAGAAGATAGGGGAAATATACCCATTATCGTTACATTAAGTTTTTGACCTATTTTCGTCACTTTTGCAGTTTACCGCTATTCAAACAGCATTGTAAATAGATCAAAAATAGAGAGTTGCTTGCTTACTTATATTTGAGCTGTTGATTGCTTTGATATTGTCAAAAACACTTGATGAAGACTGTAATTCTTGATAAAAGTTCTGATCTGACACTTGAAAATTCAAAGTTATTTTCATCATTCATCATTTCATTCATACTTGAACTGAAGTCATAATAGAATAAAAGAAGCAGATTTTAGCGAATTCTCTGTAAAGCTATGTAGGTGCATTATGAGAATAAATAACGCCAGATCTCTTGCATGTTTAGGGCGAAAGCAAGAATCCGGTTGTACTAGATTATCATTTGAATTCACATGAGTTCACAAAAGTTGCATTTTCATTGTCAAAATCTATTTCTTTATAGCACTCCAATCGATACGCCTGGTATTGAAACTTTTTAATGTTATTAATAATTTCCAAAAAAAAAAAAAAAACATCAAAACTTAACGTGAAAAGTGTCTGAGGTATATCCCACTTAATCACATCCAATTTGATGGAGGCGCATAGTTTTTTAGAATCGATCGGTTTTTCTCATGCCAGAAATGTCTTGAATTCTGTAAAATTCGACGGGTTATTCGAAGCCTTTCTCAAAGTAACGATGTAGAAATAGGAGTTTTTATAACACGTGTTCTGATTTGTAGAGTTGTATTATATATTTTTTTTAAATCAAAAATCATTTATTAATTTGTTAAACTATTTACCTTAGAAATCATTCCGGTTTTTTATTCTTATCCATTTTCTTTTAAGCATACTTTGTTGTTGGATTATTAAGCGCACAGTTTCCCATAAATTCATTTTTTTCAAATTAACGTTTTATTTTGTTTCCAAAATCTATCTTCAATGGCTCCAATTTAAGTAAAAACTAATAATTTGTGTTTTGTTAACTCTGAAAGTTTCCACCATTTGTTTCAAATGTAAGCTTTTCCGAGAAATCTTTAGAGAAATTTATCAATTTTAATGCTGTTGTGTTGGATAGAAAATTCGAGAAAATTGAATTTATAGTAAGTAAAAATTCCAAAAATCATAATACAAAAAAGTGAGTTTTCTCATAAAAATGTCAATTTAATTTGCATTTAATATGAAATGCACGAAGTGTGGAGGCAACCGATCGGTTCTAAATATAATGAGGTTGTTTTGAGGCCCAAAAGGTACTGAACAAAATTGGTTCTGGTTTGATTAGATCATTTAAAAATCCATATAACGACGAGCTAGTCTAATAATCAAGCTTTTTACAAAATTTAATTACAGTGAGTTGAAAATTTTAACGTGCATGTACAAAAAAAAAATCATAGAATATGATTAAATTTTAACATCACAAAATTGTCACTGATTAAATGTTACTCAAATTGTCTTGTAAATTACACATTTTTCGTGATTTTTATGCCCGACAAAAATGCGAAATATTAATCTAAATTCAAGCAGCCAGCTTTTTAAACTGCTCCATGCAAATGCGGAAATGCGAAATTTTACAATAGAAACTGAGTAATTTTACATCAGTACGGTAAAATTTTCGTCTTCTTCTCTTGTTTTTACGTGCAAGCTAATTTAGGTAAAATTACATAAAAGAGATACATTCACGCAAAAAAAATCTTCAACTCGTCAAATGGTTTAAGGAGGTATGACAAACAACCCAGCTCTTCTTCGTCTTAGACAAGACAAAAAATGGAAATTTATTTGTCTGTCATAATCTAATACCTGCTTACATTTTGATTTACTGTGCACTATCTATTTAGTTAATTTGTTCCTATATATTTGTCATAGTATTTATATATTATTAGTAGTCATCCAGCTGCGTGTAAATGGTCTGGGTGTAAAATGAGTTTATTGCTATACTGAATTACATTTAATGTAAAGAGCGAGTTGTGGCGCTATAACCACGGCAAATAGTGTCCAGGGCATTCGTGGAAATACAATGTCCCATCCCAGAGGGTCCCGGAGTACCAAACCTTCTTAGCATGGTGCTCCCAACGAATACAACCAAAATCTCGGAGCGTATGGTGGTGTGTCCCCACGCTTCTTCCTCCCCTGTCGATTCAGAATTGTGTTGTTGTTCGAACACTCCGTGCTCAAACTCAACCCAATTACGAGTCCTCTCTGCGATACGGCTTTACGCAGTAGGCCTGGCCGCTTTAACGCTTGTGATGTTTCAATGCATTCCGATGCAATGGCGCACTACAAATGTTAATAAATGACAAGAAGAGTGCTAGGCGTCATCTAACCTAAGGCACTCTCCAGGATCCCTTCGAAAGATTGGCTGCGCTAGGGTCTGATTAGATTAGATTAGATTAGATACTGAATTACATTTAATGTAAAATTATTCCCAGAAATATGTAGCCAATCACCATGGGAAACCGATATGACCGAAATGTCAAGCTCATATGAAGGTCAATCCAGGTCAACTGGGTACACTTTTGGACTCGACCTTCACCGATTTGGACCAAACTTGGAGGGAACGTTCATCTATCGATAGTTAACAGAAATCTCAAGTTTGGTGCTGATTGGACCATCCCTCTATTTTTGGCACGGCCCTCTTTTTTGGCGATTTTCTAAAAAACTTTTTTTTTCTTTTAATCATAACTTTGCAACTATTCGAGCAAAAGACTTTCTGCTGGTTTATAGAAAATTGTCCAAGGAATTCGATAAAAATAAAATTTTAACCCTTAAGTATTTAAATTAAGTTTTGACCAATTCTTATTTATTTTTCACCACCGTGTGCTCGGACAATTTTACATAATAATCAATGTAAACCTCAAACTAAAATGAACTATTGGCGAGATCCAGCAATTTTACTCAAAAAAGTATGATTTTGCGCAGCACTCGGAAGTACATTGTGTACATTTCAACAAAAAGGGATGAATCCCGCATAGTTCGATTTTTATATGTGAGAAACTTGTTTCGGATTTGAATTCATAGGACAGAGTGCTGCGCAAAATCAAACTTTTTTGAGTAAAATCGCTGTTTCTTGCCAATATTTCATTTTAGTTTGAGGTTTACATTGATTATTATGTAAAATTTTCCGGGGAACACGATGGTGATAGCATAAAAAAATAAAAATATAAGGAATGTGTCAAAACTGAATGTTAATTCTTAAAACGCTAAAATATAATGTTAAAGGGCAGTTAAGGGTTAAAATTTTATTGTTATCGAATTCCTTGGACAATTTTCTATAAAATGCAACATGTAGAAAGTCTTCTGTTCAAATAGTAGCAAAGTTATGATTAAAAGATAAATAAGTTTTTTAGAAAATCGCCAAAAAAGAAGGCAGTACCAAAAATCAGCATCAAACTTGGGATTTCTGTTAACTGTCGATAGATGAATGTTCTCTTAAAGTTTGGTCCAAATCGGTGATGGTCGAGTCCAAAAGTGTACCCAGTTGACCTGGAATGACACATAGGGTTTATCCTCTCTTGCAACTTTAGTTTTGTGTGTATAAAAACTGTATACATGCATCGGATTTTTTGCTGTGTTTTCTTCCCTGTTTGCAACAGTTATCGCTCCAATTCCTCCAACCGGAACCTCTACCGTCAATCTCCGATATTACACGAGAACCACGACCGATTTCTGAGAATTTTTCATTTTTTTTTCGCATCCATGTTTGCTTTTGGAGGTACACGATTTTCCGACCCATTCATGCGTTCATTTATCCGTCAGGACAGGCCAATTCCACAATTCCGGAGCGAGCATCAACATTTTGCGTTGGAACGTTCAGCCGCCGTGCACTTTCCTGGTATTAATATTCTAGAAAGAGCAAAAAACAATAAAAATCACCCAGCGATATGGTTGGGCCACCCTTTGGTCACTCGATTGGAAACGCGCGCTGCCTGGGATCCCGACCATATTGAACGGGTGGGAAAATTTGATGTGTGGGAATAAAAGTGGAAGCGAAACTGGCCTGTGGCAACGTGGTGTAACCCGTTTGCCCACAGTCGGTGGTTAAAAATAGAAAATTATTTGGGCGATTCAAATGAGATAGGGCTGGCGAATTTTCGATGCATGCTTAATATTGTGAACCCTTTTTCGTGACGTTCTTTTTTGTAGAATATTTAAATTAAAAATGCAAATATATTTGAATTTTTTTTGTTCTGCTTGGATTTTGCATAAAACATACTAAAATCTTTCAACTTGTATTAAAGGTAAAAGAACAAGTTGCATACAAGACGAATACTTTGTCACAACGACATCTAGTAGAAAGTAGCAAAAACAGTAGTTGGAGTCTATCGAATTTGTACAAAACTTGTTTTTTTCATCATGTAGGTCCAGCTGGAGTTGTTTTTCGTAACAAACAGTCCAACTTTTTTACTATATCAGATTCATGGAAGCTGGACGAAGACCACACAACTGTAAAAACATTCTCCTCTTATTGACCAACTCTGTCCAGTAGGATAAAGTCCACATGGTGTATCGCAATAGAAAAACCTCAATCAATATTCGATCGAAGCCTTATTGGTTCCCGAAATGACAGACGTCGTCGACGATTCTGGTCTAATCAAACTCTCTATACGATGCTATTCCGGTCTAGCACAGTCTTCCCTCGATTTCCGGTGGCTGCAGAATAAAATCGTCGTTTCAATTCTGGACATTTTCCGTCCGTTCGCAAATTCCAGTCCTAATCGAGCCAAAAATCTACTCCAACCGTACGGTTCACTTGGCTTTTTAATCAACTTGCCCTCGCCAATTAGGGCACCACATCAAGCCTGGAAACTTTCTCCCTCTAAACAAAATTAGCCTCTGTTTGGGGATTGATTTAATGCCCAATTAGAAACGACGCGTCCGCCCAAACTGGCGGTTCAAGCCACCGAAAATGGCACCCGATTTTCTACCTCAAGAGTGAAGAATGCTGTTTGGGGGGCTCTTTGTTCCTTCTTGGAGGAGCATAATGGGACAAAGATTGGAGCTTTTCCATGCGTAATTGAGAAAATTTTGGAAATCTCAGCTCCGCTATATACATAATGTACTGTAGGAGGACAATGATTTTTTTCTGGTATTTTTGATTTAGATGAAACTTTGTTCATACATTTTTTTTATTATCATTAGTTTGTTCATAAAAACCTCTAAACATTTTTTGTAGCAGCCATAGAAAAAGGCTATTAAAATTTTCAAAACACACACAAAAAAAAATTACAGTGCAAAATTTTATTGCAATGCCATGCCATCTTTTGAGGTTTGGTAAAAGTTGGTCAAAATTCAAAAGTTGGTTCAAAATCAACATTTTAATAAAAATTATGCCGGAAACGGATAAGAAAAAATATTTCAAACATTTTGGTGTACAACTTTCCAATATTTGTTTAATTTTTCTATGAGAAAACTATAAATTTAGAAAAAGAAAGTTTGTCAAAAATAAATAAAAATGGTTATGTATACGTAAACACATCTGTTATCAACTATACAATTGTTTATTTCATTGATACACTCGGGGAAACTGTTTTTTCGTGTTCCAAAACATGTTTTTTTTAAAGAAAAAGTTAACAAATTTTTGCGCGCCCAAAATTTGATGTTCATTATTTTAAAGCAAAAAAAATCTCGTCTTTTGCTACCAATTTCATTATGATTGATGCAGGGAATCGATTCGATTCGATTAATCGATTTTGTATTGAGGTTTTGCAGCGCGACTGTGTTTCAAATGTAGGTGGCGCCAAAATGAGGTTACTTGCCAAAACTCGTATTATTTTCTGCTGGATTGAAGAACAAAATCGCTTATTTCTCATGATTCCCGGCATCAATCTTAATGAAACTGGTTGTAAAAGACGAGAAGAATTTTTTGCTTTAAAAAAATGAACATCAATTTTTGGGCGCGCAAAAGTTTGTGACCTTTTTCTTTAAAAAACATGTTTTGGAACACGAAAAAATGAGTTTCCCCATATATATCAATGAAATAAACAGTAATATAGTAGGATGTAACAAAAATGACTTTTTGGCGGGCATTCAAGGGTTTGTTCCGGTGGGCATACTAAGCCCAAATCCAAAATATGAGCTTGATTGGACGTAACAGGAGCTGGCGCTCCGCCCTTCAATTTTAAATGGGATTTAACCCGTAAAAAAAGATTTTTCAAAAATGACACTTTTTGAGGCATTTTGGCCACCAATGCGTTTACCAAAAACATCACTGGCGTGTAGGCCAGATCCTTGCGCATCTTTTGGTATATATAACATTGACATTTGGAGCACCCTGGAGCTCGGTACAGGCCTTCAAAGATTGGCATTTTTTCGAAAAATCGACCCGGCAAAAAAGATATGCGTTGCGCCTCGCGACGCCCTAGACGCCATTTGATTTTGCCAGGACCGATTTTTCGAAAAAATGCCAAACTTTGAAGGCCTCTACCGAGCTCCAGGGTGCTCCAAATGTCAATGTTATATATACCAAAAGATGCGCAAGGATCTGGCCTACACGCCAGTGATGTTTTTGGTAAACGCATTGGTGGCCAAAATGCCTCAAAAAGTGTCATTTTTGAAAAAATCTTTTTTTACGGGTTAAATCCCATTTAAAATTGAAGGGCGGAGCGCCAGCTCCTGTTACGTCCAATCAAGCTCATATTTTGGATTTGGGCTTAGTATGCCCACCGGAACAAACCCTTGAATGCCCGCCAAAAAGTCATTTTTGTTACACTCTAGTAATATAGTTAATAACAGATGTGTTTACGTATATTCAACAATTTTTTTTGATTTTCGACAGACTTTCTTGCCGAATAGTCCAAATTACTATCTTTTTCTAAATTTACAATTTTCTGATAGAAAAATCAAACAAATATTGGAAAGTTGTACACCAAATTGTTGGAAATAATTTTTCTCATCCGAATCCAGCAAAAGTTTTATAAAAATGTTGATTATGAAGGAAAAAACACGTTTTTTCAAAAAATCATAGGTTTACACTATTTGTTCATAGGTGGCGACATGTGTCTTTTAGCTTTGCTGCAAATTCTCTATTTCTACCCGGCCAAAAGGCATACGAATTTTGGCAAGTAACCTCACTAGTGGCGCCGCTCACATTTGAAACACAGTCGCGCTGCAAAATCTCAATCACATTTTTTTGCGTTCTTTTTTAAATGGCTCAAAAAATAAATATTATGTTAGGATTAATATAGGATTTCTTAAAAATATTTATATGGGAATGATCGTAAAATTCCAGATTGAACATTTTTCGACTTTTTCAAAGTTTTAATGTAAAATTCTGAAATGGTCATTTATCAGAATTATTGTTTGGTGTGAAAAATCGAATTAGAGAATTGGGTTGTTATTTCTGTAATATAGAGCAATTCCATGCCAAATAGGGAATCGGTTGTACCGGACCCTTTCCGATATGAATGAAACTTTGTAGACATGTTATCCTACGCTTATGTAAGTCATTTTTGTGTATATGGAGCCAGTTTCACTCGATAATGACATTTGAGAAGGGCGCAATTGTTTTACATATTTTTGTAATTCGTAATTTAAGTATTTGTTTACCTCGAACCTATCTTATCAAAAAGTGGTCAAAGACAAACTTGTAGAAAATTTTACGGGCTTTCCGAAAAAAAATACATTGAAAGAAAAAAATAAGCCACTTTTATGAGACTTTTTGATTATGAAGTTTAAAAGTTAAATTTGAAGGCGAGCCCACGTTTTTTTTTCGTTCAAAATTTTTGTGAAAATATCCTAAAATGTTACAAAAAGACTCACGAAAAGTGCAGGATGGAGCAACTCACCTAAAAAAAATACAAGGACGAGCTTTCCGGTAAAAATATTTTTTTTTTGATTTTTGAATATTTCATTAGGTTTTTGTGTGGACAGTGTGTGGTTTTTGTGTTTTTGTGTGGACAGCTGCCAAAATTATTAGTTTCGAATGAATTGGCTCATTTTAAGAAGATTTGCTCACTCTAAAGTTTCACAATATTTTTGGTTAAGCTGTTTGGTTCATTCAACTTTAGTAATGCTTCTGAAATATTTTTGTTTGGCTTCAACTTTTGTTCCTTTATTGGATGTTGAAAAGTTGCTGTAATTTTTGTAGTTCTTTGGACTCAATTGTAACACGATTTGTTGTATCTTCAAATAAAGATATTAAATTTTCTAACAAACTAGTGAAATAAGGCTAAATAAGATCAAAAAAAAAAAAAAAACGAGCAGGCTGACAATATATTTATATAAAAATTGGAAATGAGAAAATATGCCTGATTGATAAAAAACAACAAAATTGCATAAGAGTACTTAACTTTTAATAGGAATAACATCAATCAGTTCAAATAAAATAATTTGCAAAACAGAATATTCAAAATGCTCAAAAGCTTTAAATTTCTTTTAAAAAAAGTAAAACTTTTTGACTTGCTCGCTTTGACGTGGACCTCCACAATGTTCTCTGTTCGGTCTTACAGTCTCCGGAGGAAATCTTTCAAAATGATGGCTTTGTCGTTCGGGCGAAAACAATAAGACCAACAACACCACGAAGCCTCGAAAGTCAAACTAATCCCCATTTTTTGTGGGGAGCGGGGTCTCTTCTCGAGGGGGTCGCCGCAAGGGGTGAAATTGACTGCGACGTTCAGATTGAAGTGTGCCGATAACATTTTGAACTTTTGTGTGAAGAAATAGAAATTTAATTTAATTTCCGCTGGGAGTGGGCCATCAGTTGGTGACCCGGGAAGAAGGGTTTGTCTGAGTAAGAACAAAATTTGTTATTTGATCAAAAATGTAATTTGATGTCAATTGCTCGATTTTACGTGCCTTTGTTATGTTGCTTTTAAATAAAAAAAGAAAAATGTTAAAAATTTCTTGTTTATAAATTTTTAACAAAATATGTTTTTATAATTTTTCGTTGGTCTATATATTTTTTTTCGGGTCCCTCGACAAACCTTGTTGAATCGAGCAACAGGACGGAGTACTTTCGGACCTGCAAAAAGGGGTGGGGTGAGTGGTTTTGGAAACTTTTGCTTCTCTGTTGGCCAAGTTTGAAACGTCGAGATTCACCACAAAGGGGAGCAAATTCGGGGCTCAAAGGACTCAACGCTCGATTCATCTTTTTGAAAAGGGAGGGAGGGGGAGACAAAGAGTGTGTTCGCCAATTAGCGAAATTTGGCCTGACTTTATCTGTGTTTGACTTTTGGCAGCATGTTTCGACCGACTGGGAGGGGTTTTTGATGGTTGGATGATTGATCGTTTACAAAGAGTGAGTGAAGACTTCGTTCAAGAAATATTTACGGGAGGTAACTTAAAAGTGACATTTAGGTTATGTTATCAGAAGCTAAATTGTATCGAGTTATGATTACTTTCAAAATGTTGTTGGTATTGTTTTTCATTTCATTTGGTTTTTTTTTCGTTGAAATTTGTTATAATTATTTTTTAAACTAAATTGTCTAACTTAAGTTTCGTCCTTTACTCGGATAGCTTCTTCGCCCGAAGATTTGGAAAGTGTCTCCACCAACCACAATCCGGAAAGCTCTGATTGGACCCAAACATAACGAATGTTTTCCTTCTCTTTCCGGTTTATGTGTCTGCTTCGTTTAGGTCTCGCAACTACTCTGTGTCGAAAAATTGATCCACAGAACAAAAAATAAGCAGTGCACATTTGATAAATGTACATGTCGGCAAAATATTTTCTTTCCGTTTTCCAAAAAGGGAAAGCCACATTGCCAAATGACAAACATTTTTGGATGGCTGACCGGAAATAGTCTGACTCTTTGCTTCGTTGTTGTTGTTCAATTATTCTTAGAGCTCAGTTTAGAGGGACCTGCTAAATCAGAACATTGACTATTTATAGTCGTGGGTTTGCAATTGTTTCCACCACGTCTCACTGGAAAAAGCTAACACCTATCATAACGAGAAGTGCAACGTAGAGAAATTTTGATATTAAGGTTAGGGTAAACGTCACGATTTCAACACCAGTGAAGATAACTTTTAAAAAAAATTCTAAAATCGACGTTGATATTTCAAGAAGATTTTTTGCTAACCCCAAAAAATGTCCAAAAAATGGCCACTTCACCCCAAAATAACCCGGAATTGGCTTAGATCGAACCGGAACGACGACGGCGAAATGAGTGGAGGAAAAATATCGCTCAAAACGGTGGAAATGTTCCCGGAAATTGGAAAACATTTTCTAACGAAAGGGATTACAGACAGAAAGTCGTTTTTTTGCCCTGGACTTTTTTTTCTGGAAGCTTTCAGCGCGCTCCGGCGGTGCGGGGATGGTCCTGCGGTTAAGAGGATTGCGTTGAAATACGGTTCTATCAGCCACTCCTCCGCTCCCAACAAATTCAGCTCAGATTTATTGACGTGTCGGGAAGTGGTTATTCGGCAGGGAATCGTTATCGGGGTAATACCGTGCACGGTGTAGTGGAGAAGACCGATTGGACCGGTCACGTGGGAAAAAGGAGAAAACATAGTAGTGTACATATTGGACGGTTTTCACCTGGGATGTCGACTTGCATTAAGGTCCCCGAGTGTTTGTGGTTAATATGAATGTGAGAGTGACTTTATTAACAAAAACGAGATTTAATCTGATTTTCTAAGCCATAAAATGAATAATTTGTCAAATATTATGCAAAATTTTGCCCAGGATAGTTGAATACTGATTTTTTAGTATTTAATTTTGAGAGACTAAGGCTAAAATATGACTTTTGAAATGTTTCATAATTATCGGACAAAAAATCATGAAAAAATCTTAACAAGAAATATTCTTGCCATCAATAAAATCATAGATTAATGAATTTTTATTAACGATATGATGAATAACATTTCATGAAATCCTGAAAAGTATCACGAAATCGTGAATTCAATCATAATAATATAATAATAATATTGAAAAAAGTCAATAAAATTAGCAATTGTGTAAAATTGAATGCATTCATATATAATATTATGCTTCCAAAAAATATACAATTATGAGACCAAACCTGACACACCTTTCCGGGTAGACGGTAATAACAAAATTAACCCTCTACAACCTAACCCCGCCTTTAGACGGGCTTCGATCTAAAAAATCGCCAAAAATCAATTTTCCAACCGATTTTTGATCTTTATAAAGCATTGGAAAGAAGAACTCTTAAAATTTTAGAAAATTTAAGGGTTGGAAGTTTAACTTGTTTTTTTGTGACTTTGCCAATGTTATTAAAAATGTCATTTTTTAGGGGTCAACTTTGGCTGTGTTTTTTACTAACATTTCCTATATTTTCAGTAAAAAGAAGAATGCAGTAATTTTTGTAGTGTCCCAGACTATGCCTCTACGCATTTTTTGCAATTTAAATGATGATGGTGCAATTCTTTAGCAGAAAATGTGAAAAACATGCAAAAAATTGAAAAAGTGACTGTAAAAACATGAAAAAATTAGATAGGCGAAATGTAATTATATAAGGTGGTAGAGTATGCCAAATACTACCAAAAACAAACATAAACTAAACAAAATAAATGCAAATTAGAATACTAAAAATGAAACAAGAAAAACATAAAACAAGAGAAGTAAAGTTTTTCGTAGAACAAAAGTTGCTCAAAATGACCTCCTGAACACGGGAAAAATAAATATTTTCGCAAAAAAAATTGGGCAGTAGAGGGTTAATGCCATTTCAATAACACATACCGTAAACCGGGGTGACTTTGATAGGATTTCAATTTGTTTTTAGAATATTTTCCAACATGTAAGGTTTTTCTCAAGATTATTATTTTTAACACATGTACAGGGGTAGGCTACACAAAGTCCATGCATTATTTCGGAAAAAAAGTTTTTTCAATAATGTTTAGAAAAATAGTTACGTTAAAAATTCTTAGTTTTAATTCCGGGGTGACTTTGATAGTCGTAGTTTTTCTTGTTAAAATCATATTTAAGATGTTCAAACTTTATTTGTACGCTAAATGTACCATCACTAAAGTAGCTGATATTGTTTGTAAGAAAAAAAAATCAATTTTTGTATTTAGTTTGCTAAATGTATAAGCTTTTTAGCAAAATACATATAAATTTTAGTTAAAATTGTTAAATAGTCGGAATTTTGCCTGAAATTTTTCAAAACCAGTTTTGTTTATAAAATTATCGATTTATATTGCATTTTATACTAAATTCGAAGCACGAATCATAAGTTTTCACATTTTATATGAAATTTGTTCAACTGAAATTGCCTAGAAATTTGGAGATTTTTTTAAATTGTGTTTCATAAACACTAGGGTGGTCCAAATCCGGACTTTTTTGGGGCTACCCCCTGAAATCAAAGATTGACCCATCACAAGGCTAAATTCCAAATTTGAGCTCATTCTGACCACGAGAACCCCTCCCTCCAATCGCTTAAAGTTTGTATGGGAAAAATCGTCAAAATGTATGGAGAAAAGCAACTGTTTTAATTTTTTACCTGTGGAAGGCGCCATAATCATCCGATTCTTACCATTTCTCAAATGTAGAACCTTCATTAAGTTTAGAACAAGTTTTCCGAAGACACCTTATTTTTAGGATTTTTTCCCGCGAAGTTATTAGCGCCCAAAACTGACCATTTTTGCACGGCCAGCTGTAAGGGGCTACCTAACAACGATGTTTATTTCCAATTCGTTCACGAACGTGCTCTCTCTCAGGTTCAAATTCTCTCAAGAGCATGCTCGCCTGCCTGCCTGCCTGTTAGCTTACAAGCGCGCGCGCTATTTCTCTGCTTGGACTTTTGTCGTCGTCGTCGTTTTCGTTTGCCGTCCGCTGCGCTGCGTTCCTGGCATGTTTATTATAATTTGCAACTAAAATAGCAGGTTTGATTTGAGATATATTTAACATAGAAATTCTTATATTACAGTGAAACCTCTTTTTACGCGGTGCGTTACGCTTTTCTAGTTTGCCGATTTCTTTTGAACAACGCAACAATTTAGCAATTTGTAGGTTTTGTTCAGATCTACAAAACGCCTTTTGAACCTTGCAAAAATAGTGTATGGTTTTAGAGAAATTGACGAAATAAAAATCGTAACGCCACCGCGTAAAAAGAGGTTTCTCTGTATGTCAAAATAAAATAAAACACTGAAAAAATAATAATTTAAAGAAAATACAGCTTAGCAAATGTCAGGTGAACATGGTTTGTTTGTTTCTCCAAGCATTACAAGCAGTTGTTCGTAAATGCTAAATAAACATAATAATAATTCAATTATTTAAAAAAAACTTCAGGTAGTACAAATGTTGTTAAATTAGGTAGTTTGCTTTAAAAAAAATATACTTTATTACAAATCAATACATATTCAGGCAATTTTACAATTATTGCTGCAAATTTTCATTCATACTCTCTAAAATTATTATTTTTTGTGCTGTCTGGACATATGTCCAAATTACGGAACGACGACGACAAACGGAAACGACGACGACGACAAAAGTCCAAGCAGAGAAACAGCGCGCGCTTGTAAGCAAACAGGCAAGCAAGCTCGTGAGAGAATTTGAACCTGAGAGAGAGCACGTGCGTGTACGAATTGGAAATAAACATCGTTGTTAGGTAGCCCCTTACAGCTGGCCGCGCAAAAATGGTCAGTTTTGGGCGCTAATAACTTCGCGGGAAAAAATCCTAAAAATATGGTGTCTTCGGGAAAGTTGTTCTAAATTTAATAAAGGTTCTACATTTGAGAAATGGTAAGAATCGGATAATTATGGCGCCTTCCACAGGTAAAAAAGTAAAACAGTTGCTTTTCTCCATACATTTTGACGATTTTTCCCATACAAACTTTAAGCGATTGGAGGGAGGGGTTCCCGTGGTCAGAATGAGCTCAAATTTGGAATTTAGCCTTGTGATGGGTCAATCTTTGATTTCAGGGGGTAGCCCCAAAAAAGTCCGGATTTGGACCACCCTAATAAACACATATTATTTTTTATTTACAAATTTAATTAACCTTCTCCTAGTGGAAAATTGTCCAAAGAATCCGAAAATGCATTCCGTTTTCCGATTCAAAATCACGTTCATTGAGAAAATCATGACACTTAACATTTTCTTAACTATAGTTAACTAATTTTTTAAACTTTTCAAAATTTTATGAAATGTTCTTCTTGAGGTACTTTGAACACTTCTCTACCAAGGTCAGTATGTTTCTAAACCATTCCTTACGTATTTTAATTGTACTCTTCATGTTGCGGAAAAATCGCAAAACTATCAAAGTCACCCCGTTTTACGGTACTGTTAACATAACAGAAAGTGTTATGGAATCTTCTTGAAAAATCATTTTTTGCAAAAGGGTTTAATAACAGTTTATGTTATCATAACTAAATTTGTTATTGACTTGATATTGATTGAATTACAAAACAACTTTGAAATATTTATTTTTTATGGAATAATACCTCCACTTGTTTTTGGGATGATCGGATTAGTTGTTAAAATAACAAAAAATAATAACAAACTTTTGTTCGAAGAATAACTATAAATGATATTAGTCTGTTATTACAATAACAATCCAATAACACAAAATTCATATCGACGAATACCAAATCTTGTTATAAATATCATAAAATGTAATTGGCCTAGTATTTTCAAAAGTAAAAAATAAATGTTATTTTCAAGTTGTTTACGTCTGCTCGGGTTGTTTTGTACAAACAGTCTAACTTTGGTGCCCACATTTTGTAGATAGCTTCAGGGGTTGAATAAAAAATTATAATATAAGTTCCCATAGTTTGAAAAGTACTAACATGTTTGTATCAAAAATGTTGGTCTCAAGAGTGAACTAATCATTCTGAAAGGTGGAAATTTTAAAATTTCCTCTTCAATTATAGTCAGGGAAGCAAACAAACCACATAGCATGATAAATTTTGCTTGAAAACAAATTTTCTATTTGCCAGAACACTCACATTGCCACAAAAAACATTCAAACCTGTGAAAATATGAAATCTGTCTAGTTTCATTCCGCAAGATAGTTGTTACCTTGTTTGGGGAAATCTTCCACGTTGCTCTAATCACATTCTAAAAGGGGATAGGGGAAGATAACAACGAGTACCACGTCACAAAGTTTTGCCCCCCTCCGTACCATTAGTCTCCATATGGATAAATGTATTCATTTGGCTACGTCTCCAGACTCCACACACACACTTTTCCAAAAACTCCCACGAACGTGCTCCAGAAAAGTTGCCTCCTTCCTTCTACCTCTTCAGCGAACGAAAAACTGCTATCTTTCGAAAACAAGTTTTTCACCGCTTCAGCTCATGTGCTCATCTTCAAAGTTTTCCCACATGTCTAGCCGGGGAATACACTTCCGTACAGAAATTTCTGAAACAAAAACAAACTCTAGAAAAAAAAGGCAGAAGCCCCGGTAGCTTCACGTGGGATGCAGTTCAGATTTCCACGTCCAAAGTTATGCATCAACACGTTCCAAATTCCACTCTACGCTCTGTAGTGCAGCCAGTAGCTCTGGCCAGTGCTTTCCGGGAGCGCCGCAGGCACACGGGCACTGTTCGTTAAATCATACAGCTTCAGCTCAAGATTGCTTGCACTACTGCTGTGGGGAGCGATGGTTCTCTTCATGCAAGTTTTCGTCGGTAAGTACATTTAATTTGCTAAAATATGGCACGGAACATGATGGGTAATCTTGGATTGGGATGTTTTAAGCCCGGAAGGCAAAAAATATATATTTTCTCAAGGTATTGCAAATATTTTTCAAAGAGTATGACGCCTTCAAAAACAGCCCTTAAAATAAGGGGTAAACGATTTTTTTTCAAAAAACCTTCAAATTATGAATTGATAGTTATATTTATAATGATTAAACTAGTTTAAAAACTATTTTGAATTATTGTGAAATTTTTATGTGCGAATAGTTTTTTGTTGTTTTTTTTATACTTAGTAACTTTGGTAACTAATGATTGCAAAACAATCGAACTGATGTAACGTCATGATTCGAATTCCCGGACGCTTCGAAACCCGGACACCTCATCTTGTTTTATCAATTATTTGGATATAAGTTCGCATTGTAAATGTCAACAATGGGTTATTTAATGAATTCTAACATCAACTTTCACTTAAAGTTTGTTTGAACGCTGTAGTTAATGTCAAAACAGTTAAAAAAAATAAAATTATAAGATTACCAAAAATGCGAAACATTTCACGTGAAATATTTCATAGCCGTCCGAAGCACCGGGAAGGCAAAGCAGAAATTTATGGTTTTAATTTCCTTAAATTCAAGCAAATTTTTGTATAAAATATCGATTGTTTTGATGTTAACAGCTTATTTGAGACCTAAAGAATGCCGTTGACTAACAATTCAGTCCAAATTTGTGCGATTCATTTGCAAGAACGAGTGGCCGGAATTCGAATCAGCTTTTATCAGTGTCCGGGATTCGAAGCACAACAAGTCATTTAAATTTTCATATTCTGATTGTTCGGTGTTCATCGAAGAAACCCCACCGTGCGCACACCCGTGCGCCCACCGTGTCAACTGACAGTTGACAGCAGACAGCAAACGTCAAACGTCACCAGCAAAACGCGCGCAACGAGCGCGCTCGCCAGAACACGTCCGATCTTCGGAGAGCTAACACCTTTTCGCAGAAGTGTTAAGTTTAGTGTTGTGAGAAGCAGGAGGAAGAGTAAGAAGGAGAAATAAACCAAGAAAATCCCGAATTCCCGGTGTTTTCCTCCCTCCTGCGGTCTCGCTCGATTCTACCTAAATACAGTCCACTGAAGATTATCGGCCAGCCCCGAACACTGATGAAAAATTGTTAGAAAAGACATATTTTGCATGCATTCTCGTAAAACTGACTGTTAATACTACATCCTGATGATATTTCTTAATTTCCAACTTATTACATGATTTTTTGTCAGCTATAACAAAAATGATATGCTACTAAGTGTCCGGATTTCGAATCATGACGTTATGCTTGGTTTGTAAATTAAATTTTGATATTGTTTTTTCTTCCCCTCTTCCCCCCCCCATGACTTTGCTCTTAGTCACAGGACATCAACTTAAAAAAATAAGTTTGCTCTGCTAAAATTAAATATATCAAATGTTACTTTTTAGTAAAATCCACCTAGAGGTGGTTGGTGCCTTTTCTCATTAATAAACTTTTGAAAGATTTGTCAGATTTCAATCAATTGTAGTCATTGAAAATGTCTTTTGATTACGCATCCAACGATGGGTCGGATGGGAGACAGATTCGGACACCATTTACATCGAAATATGTGGCCTCCTAATAGTGTATTTATTTATCAAAAGTTTTGAGCACTTAAGTGATACTTATGAGTAGGGTTAGTGAAATTTCACGATTTCGCGAACAGCGTGAAATCCGCGAAATTTGGCTTTTTCCGCGAAATCCCGTGAAATTTTATGTTTGTGTGAAACTGCTACGATTTTTCTCAAAATATATTATCAAACTGATAGGAATGAAAATAATCATAAGAACTAGAGTAGAATTAAGCAATTGCATGTTCAATTACTAATAAAGGGTTATTGAATTTTGACGATTTCGCGGACGATGTAAAATTCTTGAAATTTATAAATTTTCAGATTTTTTTTTCAAATGAAATCGTGAAAATTTTACATCGTCCGCGAAATCGTCAAAATTCAATAACCCTTTAGGTAATTTCAATTGATTAGCTTACTTTGAACTATTTGAAGAATTATTTAGAATTTTTTAGTTTTTTTGAAACTACCTAAATTTAGTATTGTTTTCATTCGCTGTAGTAAAACTGTTACTACTTTTTTTTTCAAATGTATAATTTCAAAATCCACAGCACCTAAAAGGACCTTATAAAAACATGTTATGAATAGAAGAAAAATAATTTCAAAAGAAATCAAAAGATTCAAGCTTTGTTTTACTCAAAATAAAATGAAAAATATTTTTTATCTTTGAAATCACATTTGAAAAACATTTCAGATTTTTTTCAGAGTCTTGTTTAATTTTAACGTTATTTGATTATTTGGGTGGATTATTCTCGTGAAAGTTAAAAAAATATAGTATTTTTGCCTATTGATAAATTAACTTTTTAAAATGAGAAGAAATCCTTTAAAAATATTTTGAATGGTTTGAATGTCGCAGAAAATTCAAACTATTTTATTCATTTTGGCTGGACAAGATTGTCAAATCTTGCTTTGATATGAAATTCAAAAAAATGTAAACTGATAAAACAGAAGCAAATCAGCAAAAACTTTTTAGCTTTATTCGAAAAATCAAATCAAAATCAAATTATTCGCTCTACAGCTTTGCCTTGGCGTTCTCGATTGCGAGATTCCTACTCGAAACTAGGTGTCCGAAGGCTTGATTGTTGAGGCAATTGCAAACCTCTTTTTACACCTTAGCTTCCATCCACCCCGGGATTCTAACTGACGACCTTTGGATTGTGAGTCCAACTGCCTACCAGCGAATCCACCGAAGCAGGACCCAGGGAGACGACTCCTATACCTGGACTGAGCTAACGACCTAACACCTCTAGGTTAGACCGGGACCAACATTTACTTCCCCATCCGACGGAAGACGTGATCAGACAAATCTCGTCTCAAAATTTGCCACCGGGACCTTCTGGGATCGAACCCAGGCCGACTGGGTGAG
This sequence comes from Culex quinquefasciatus, assembly GCF_015732765.1. Taxonomy (NCBI): domain Eukaryota; kingdom Metazoa; phylum Arthropoda; class Insecta; order Diptera; family Culicidae; genus Culex; species Culex quinquefasciatus. The sequence continues at coordinate 175,267,253 of NC_051863.1, forward strand.
AGGCAATCACGCTTACCCCTACACCACGGTCCCGGCTTTATTTAGCTTTATTCGTCGAATATTAAAAAAGCAGTTCAATTTTTTTTAATTTGGTGAAGAATAATGTAAAATGAAGCTAAAAGAGTAGTTTCTGTGATTTAGACTTAAAATTTTCAGAGTTATTTTAACATTTTTCACGTTCCGCGAAAATTGCTTGAAATTTGGTGTTTTGAAATAGAGGTCCCCGTGAAATTTGCTATTTTCGAGCGTGAAAAATCACTAAGCCTACTTATGAGCAAATCCAGTCTAAAACTTTGGTACCTACTTTTTGCTCGACCCTCTCCGATTTCAATGAAACTTTGTAGACATGTTATCTTACCCTTAGATAAGCCATTTTTGTGTATATGGAGCCAGTTTCACTCGATAATGACATTTGAGAAGGGTGTAAGTGTTTTAAATATTTGAATATATTGTAATATAAATATTGTTGTTTCTCGAAGCCGTTGCGTCTTATCAAAAAGTGGTCAAAGATAAAGTTGTAGGTAATTTGACGGGCTTTCCGAAAAAATACAATAAAAGAAAAAAACACTCAACTTTTATGAGATTTTTTGATTTTCAAGTTTAAAAGTCATTTTTGCTGGTTAGCCAACGTTTTTTTTCGTACAAAATTGTTGTGAAAATAGCCTAAGATGTTACAAAAGGATGGAGCAACTTTAAAAATGTTGATGTTTAGAGCACTTTTGAAAAAAAGACATTTTTAGTAAATGATTTTGTTTTTTTGTTGAGGTGCTCCAGTCTACATTTTTCGTGAGTCTTTTTGTAAAATCTTAGGCTTTTTTTCACAATAATTTTGAACGAAAATAAATCGTGGGCTAACCTTCATAATTGACTTTAAAACTTGAAAATCTTAAAATCTCATAAAAGTGGAGTGTTTTTTTCTTTCAGTGTATTTTTTCGGAAAGTCCGTCAATTTTCCTACAAGTTTGTCGAGATACAACAATATTTAAATAACGAAATACAAAAATATTTTAAACACTTACACCCTTCTCAATTGTCATTATCGAGTGAAATTGGCTCCATATACACAAAAATGGCTTTTATAAAAGTATCTTACGCGTATCTTACGCTTTTATTACATGTCCACAAAGTTTCATTCAAAATCGGTGAGGGTCGAGAAAAAAGTACCTAAAAATACCTGTTTTGGGCTGGATTTGCTCATGAGTATCACTTAAGTGCTCAAAACTTTCGATAAGGTTATCAGATCTTCGATGTATTTAAGTCATTTGAAATGTCTTTCAATTATCTAACTATCGATGGGTCGCATGATGAACATTTGCATTGAAATATCTGAGATTCGGTTTTCAAAAAGTGTATAATTATCACTTAAATGCTAATAACTTTTGATAGAGTTGTTAGATCTTCGATGTTTTAGGCTCGGGGAAATGTGTTTGAAATACCTTTCTGAAAATGTATAACCAGACGAAATCCACCCCTTTTATCATACACAAAGATGCTTTTTCTCATGTTTCATCAAAAACCTAAGTGCGCATCAAAGTGAATTCCTGACAAATAATAATAGCTCATTAAAAAAATTAGCCCATTTCAAGTGGATAATGTTAAAAAAAAATAATTTTTAAATAACAAAAACTTGAAAAATAAACTGTAATTTCAATTGAAACAAAAATCCACATAGGTTTTTAAAAAAATATTTTAAGTAACAAGTTGGAAAAAGACGATTTTTTTCAGTGAGAGTCTTACATAACGAGTTCAACGAGTACTTACAAAACAAGATTTGCAGCGAGTTGAACACAACATATTTCCATTTCATTTTATTATTCTGTTTCCCAGCTGTTGTTATTTGCCGTCAAAATAATTGTCAAGCAGTGTTGAAAAATATTATTATTCAATACAAGTGCTGAAATTTACTTTTCAGCACTAAAATGAATGCATAAGAAAAAAATTGAAAAAAGACGTTTTCAGTACGATTCGTACATTATTCAACGAAGTTTACAGAGTTGGATAAATACGACGAGTGCTGAAAAAATCAACTCTTCAGCATTTTTGGCATTTCTGAACACGCTTTATTAATGGAACTTTATGTCAAACATCGATGTGTTGAGTAATTTCCCCGTTCAAAACAAAAAAAAAAACACATTGGAAAATTTTACTTTTTAATACTAATGCTGAAAAGTTCAGCTTTTCAGCACTCATTTCAGTGATGAAATGTTGAACTTTTCAGCACTGGTATTGAAAGCTATAAATTTTCCATTCTGTTATTTTTGGTAGAAAAAAGTAGGCCATTTCGTCGCTCGTGATTGAAAAAAAAACTAAGTAGTTTTACGAAGGAATTGCAAAAAAAAGACCTCTTCGTTATTCGATAATGTACGGAAAAGTAAGAAGTTTCACAAAAAAATATGTCAAAAGAAGTCTAAGAAACTATTTTGATCTGATTGTAACTCAAGCATTTTCGAAAAGCATTTTTGTCATGTTGTACAGATTTTTAAAAGTAGTTCATGCAACATGTTGCAAAAAGAGAATTTTTTCAGCACGAGTCGTACATTTATCCAACGAGGGTTACCCAGTTGGATAAATACGACGAGTGGTGAAAAAATCAAGTTTTGCAAAGAGTTCTATACAACGTTTTTTTGCAATTCCGAATAAAACCTTTTGAACAGACTTATAGGACAAATTTCCATGCATTGTGTCAATGAATCGCTTAAATAAAAAAAAGTTGAAAAGTATAACTTTTCCTAACAAGTGCTGAAAAGTTCAACTTTCCAGCATCCATTTCATTGCAGAAAAGTAGGTGGTTTCGTCGTTCAAGAATGACAGGAAAAGGAAGTAGTTTTACAACGGAATTGCAAAAAATGTTTTAATACCACTTTTGTGCGAGTACTTCTATAAATTGCATGAACGAAAAAAAAAAAAAATCAAAATTTGATTTCATAACTCAAAGATATTTTGTATTAGATAATATATTTAACTATTTCCATTAATTTAAAATGTTGTATTACTTTGCATCTTAATACAACAATTCTATAGTTTTTTTTTAAAATAGGTCCTATGAGCTATTGTGTTTCATCTGTTGTTGGACCTCTTTTTATTTTAATTCTAGAATTGTAAATACTGCCCTTAAATTTTAATCCCATCCAGTGCATTCATTCAGTGCAGAAGTTCTTTCTGTGGCAAATTCTAGGAAATATTTTCCATGCAAGTAGGAAAAAAGGCTTGAGCTTGAATTCCACCAACACCAGGCCCTGCACCCGCGGGCCGTCAATCTGCTGCATGCATCCTTCGCCCGGTGCCCGGTCTCAAGACCAGCAGCCGCGGCCACGAAAAACCGGTTTTCATCCGTGAATGTTTGCAACTAGTGAGTGAGGGCAGTAATGCATGATGCAAAAGTTGCCACAGAAGGATATTTTCCATTATGGCGACGAGCGGCCGTTAAGGACGATAAGGACTGGGACGGTATTTTATGGGTGATTTTTTTAGCCAGTTTGAAAAGTCTGAAAAAGCTATTCGGGAGAATTTTGGTTGACACGGGAAAATTAGTTTTGAAAGGCCTTTGAGGACTTGCTCTGGCTTGCGTACAAACTGACTTTAAGTTTCCGTTTGAATTATGAACATTTTTGTTTTTTTGTATTTTTATCAAAATCCTCATCGAAACCAGCTAAAAGATTCGTGGTTGGTTTCACCACCTCAAAATAACACCAAAAATAGCCCCTAAATTTCTCTTTTGAAACTCTTGTTGGTGGAAAATTGATGACCCAAACCTAGGCACATTTCTCCAAGGAACTTTTCACTTTACGATTGGCTACACGCAAAGAAATTCCGGTGAACGTCGAATGCTCAACCGGCCTAGCCCATCTGATGCTCATATTATTGAGCATCGGATGTTCAAAGCATTTCTAAAATCACGCACACTACAGCAGTACGATTCATACGATTGTTTTTTTGGCTTAGTATGCGTGACATTTGCGGGCAACGTGCCGACTAGCGCAGAATTTCTTCTTCATCCTTTTTAAAATAGCCCACTCTTCTACATGAGCATTTTGACGTTTCATGTTTTCTCGCAGTAGCCGTTGTCAGTTTTTTCGAGCATCGGCCGCAGTCGGACTGCAAAGTTTTCCGCCGGACCGGTGGACAAATGTGGACAAATGTGGTTTACGATCCCAGCTGGCAGAACTGGGCAAAAGGTATGTGAAGTGCGACGCGAACAAGGTGAAAAATGTGAGAAACGTTTTGTTTGCGGTAAACTTTGTTCCCCATAATTCTCCCTAATCGAAATGTACCCTCTGCAGAACTCCTCTCCACGGAACAACTTCCGGCGCCGGACTCAGCAAGCTGGCTGGTAGTGTGGCGTCCACAGGACCTCCGAGACTCGCGAGGAGCAGCAGGTGCGGGAAGTTTTACGTTGTGCAGCTCGTTGATTCAGACCATGCCGCGATCATGTCCCGGGGATGTAGCGGGTAAATTTTTTGTCATTTCGAGGCTGTTTTCCTGGTGCTGGTCAAGTTGGCTGTGACCGTGATACGTCCGGGGGAAACGCAGTCATCAAGTTCTTTGGTTTGTATCTTCCGTTCAGCGTGGGCTTAATTTTAATCCTGACCCGGATGTGCGTGAAGGTTTAGACCCCAAAATCTCTGGACTCCCGGCCAGCCATCCAAATCCATTTTTGTCATTTTCAGATCACTTCTTTCGAAACTTCAACAACAAACTGGCCAGCCACCAGATCGACAGTCTAATAGCGCTTATCGACGCCTTGCCACACGACTACCGGTCGAAACCGGTCGACCACGAGTTTGTTCAGGAAAAGCAGTGGGACCACAAATCGGCACTAGCTCCGTCCGCGAACGCCAAGACCAAGCCGGCCCCGCGTACGCTGCTCATTTCGTTCCGCTTGACCGGAAACATCCCAAACGGCAGTCCTCCCCTGCGGCAGACCTTTGACTAAACGGCAAAAACATCCGCACCATGTTCGTGAGCAAGGGTGACGAAAATGTGTTTTTCTGTCGAACGGTGCTGTACGGAGAAACCGCCGAGGAGATTCAAGTCAAGGACAACCGGTAAACCCGTGTGGAACGCTCTCTACATCATCGAAGTAATCATCCTCGGCGACATCGACGTCCACACCTTCCCGCTGGCCAAGCGCAGTGCCCTTTGCACCAAGTTCGCAACCGCGCTGAACCGGTCGCTGTGCCACCTCAGTACCAATTCGGTCCGCTCGGTTCCGGTTCTCGCCAAGCAGCTGTACGCTCTACACGCTCAAGAGCGGCACCAAGGCTACGGATAAGCCGTTGAGCGGTTCGAGCCGCGCAAAACCCAGCGCTTTTACATTCCGCTGTTGGAGGTGGACAGGATTTTTAGACCGAAGTGGCACGATTTGTCTGAGAGGTGAGTTTAACGGGTTGAAGAGGTTGAATCAAAACGTTGTGACAAAGGTTTTCTTTTTAGGAGGGATTCATAACGGAATGTATGGAACGAGAAACACCTCCGTTGACCACTATTCGCGACGTCTGGACGTGGTTCGTGTCAAGCAAGCTCGCCTGAATGACGTCGAAGCCCGTTTGCCGTCGACATATTCACTGACTTTGCTGGTCCCTCGAAACAAGCCCCAGCGTCCTCAGATGGTCCAAGCCATGGCCGATTCGGGGGACTGATCGACAACACCGAAGCTAATGCTCTCAAGGGAATCACCGGCTCGAATCTGCAAACTTTGCAGCCAAACTTCAAGGTTCTTTCCGACACGAAAATCGCCAGAAACTTGGTCGACTGCAAGCGCAAACTAATCCTGCGTGATCTGAAACTGGCGCCAAAAGACTCGTGATTAATTATTGTCATAGGGATGACCAAACAACTTAGATACATCTAAAAGCTTGTGTAATTATGTATTAAACTATAGAAAATTGATTTATTATGTTATAACAAATAAAAAGATGTGCTGTATGTTTTTCGATGAGTTATTTTCTCCCCCAGGAGGAATATTTATCGAAACAGCCAATTTGTCCTGTTAAACCAAAAATTAAACTTAATCGATCGTGATTTCTTGATAATTTCGATTGATTTAGTTTGAATTTGTGTTTAACAGGACAAATTGACTGCTTTGATGAATATTCTCTGATGTTTTTTGGTTTGCGTCCTAGGGTATCGAATAAATCCACCTGGTGGCGAAAAGCGAAACTAACACAGATGCTGCTATGTATAGTGGCGCCACCGGTGGTGAATAGAGGAAACTTCAAATTTTTTGTCTGCGACAGCACGCATACATTGAAACGAGCTGTCAAATTGTCAAAAATCCTTTTGAACATCGAATGGTCAGCTCGCTTTGAACATCGAATGCGCATGATCGTTTATGAACATTGAACGTTCAAAAATTTTATACCAACGTTCAGAAAATTCTCATTGGCGGTTTTGCGTGTAGCCAATTTGCTGCTCCTCGTCGGATGGATGAAATAGAACCGAATTAAATATTCATCGTCCGAGCTTTTTTGTCCCAGGACTTTTCTAACCCCGTACTAAAAAAAGGCAAAAGAATGACTTTGGTGGAAAAAGTTTTCCCATTGCGGACAATCATTAGCGATCCGGGCTTTGTGACCTCGGTGTGCGGCGGTCATGGCCGTCGTTAGTCATGAAAGTTCACTCTTTTGAGCGGCGGCGCAAGTGCTCTTCATCAGCTGGGGGTGAGCTGCGGCAAACTTAAATTGCGTAGCTAATAGGAATATATAGTGGGTGGGTGGTGGTAAAAACCAGCTTTTCACTGTTTGCTCCCCACACTCACACACAGAAAAAAATGTGAGGATAAGTGAGCTTGTAGGAAAATGTAATATTTGAAGCAGATTTATGCTTCTCCACACTCTTATTACCCATATTACACTAGAGCGCGCGTGGGCAAACCCATGATTATAGAGCTGAAGGGTTAATGTTTCTAGGTTGAGTCCAACCATGAAAATTGAAAAGAGAACGAAAATTAAATTTTCAGTGTCTTCTTTTAAAAGTCTTCAGGCAAGCCATTTTTCAAACCACATAAATATTATAAATTTTAACGTTTTTTTGTTCTCGTGTTTTAATCCGTCTTTATTATACGCCATAAAAAGAATCATTACTCACAAAAAAATCGAGTAAAGTCGTCGACATGAAAAACCACAGTAATCCTGAACGCACCGCGTTTTTACACGCTTTTTTTAGAGAGTTACAGCTTTTACAACTTTTCAACTCTTTGTGATACAAGCTCAGGGGTGACCAAAGTATGGTCCGCAGACCAATTTTGAAAGATTATATTAAATGGACCTTTGACTAATCTGTAAAGTGATTTTAGACTTATTTAAAATCAAGGTTTAGTTACACCATTCAATCACGCTAGTGTGCTTTGGGCACCGTTTGTAAGGATGTTTGCAAGGGAGGCTGGAAAACGCGTCTTCCGAAAGGGTTAGCTGTTTTTTGCAAACCTTTTGCCTTCCTCACTGAGGTAAGGCTATAATCCTGCTCGAAAAATGAACTTTTGAAAAACAGCTCGTAGACCTATATTCATGTATACCTATCGACTCAGAATCGAAAACTGAACAAATGTCTGTGTGTGTGTGTGTGTGTATGTGTGTGCGTATTCCCCTTGGTGATCAAAATTCTTGCCAAGTTTTCTCGGCACTGACTGATCCGATTTGAGTCAAATAAGTTGCATTTGATCCGGTTTGGTGCCCCATACTGCACTATTGAAATGTTTGAAGATCTGATAAGTAGTTCAAAAGTTACGTATAAAAAAGTGACAGAGTTGCGAATCGGATCTCACTTAAATGCATGTAAACTATGTCCAGACCCATCACCCGATAGGTCCAGACCCATTGTTAGATAGGTAATCAAAAGATCTTTTCAATGAGTCCAAAACATTGAAGATCTGGCAACCCTGTCTCGAGTTATGACCACTTAAGTGATATTTATGTACTTTTTTGATGCCGGATCTCACTTAAATGTATGTAAACTATGTCCGGATCCATTATCCAACCCATCGTTGGATAGGTCATCAAAAGACTTTTCTAATGAGTCCAAATCATTGAAGATCTGACAACGCTCAATCTCAAGTTATGACCGCTTAAGTGACATTTGTGTATTTCTTTATTGAGAAACAAGCCTTACCTGACAAACTTCGTTCTACCTTTTTTCGTTTGTTGACGTTTTTGACTTTTTTGCTTATTCAGCCTCCTGTGATCAAAACTTGATTTTAACCTTTCCCATACAATCTGCAAATTTTCCCCTAATTGGTTCCAGAGTGGCCAAATTTGTAACTTTTTGGCGTAAGAACCTTCCTTGGACTTACGAACTTACCATACGAACCCAACGCAACAAAGATCAACTCGATCGGACGTTCCGTGTTGAATTGATTCGCGTTCGAACAAAACCGTCGAAATGTTGTATATATAATATGTATAGAAGATAGATAGAAGATAGATAGAATGTGTATCCAAACCCATCATATCACTCTTTGATATCACCAAATGTTGGTAAAAAGTGAGGAAGGCAACAACCACATAGGTGGATTAAGTTAATTTTTATTTTTCGTAATAAATAAGTAATGGTTTATCCATGCTTTAATCCCGGTTAAACGACACAAATATTTTGTTTGAAAAATCTATCTTATTAAAGATTAAATGTAATATCTCTAAAAAACATCAAACTTTTTTGGGTATGGGTTAAAAACTAAAAATTCCACTAAAGTAGAAAAATGTGGGTCTCGTGGCGCAGGGGTAGCGGCTTCGGCTGCCGATCCCGATGATGCTATGAGACGCGGGTTCGATTCCCGCCTTATCCACTGAGCTTCTATCGGATGGTGAAGTAAAACGTCGGTCCCGGTTTCTCCTGTCTCGTCAGAGGCGCTGGAGCAGAAAATCCCACGTTAGAGGAAGGCCATGCCCCGGGGGGCGTAGTGCCAATAGTTTTGTTTTTTTTTTTTAGAAAAATTTAAAAATAGCAAAAACTTAAGTATTCTATACCAATTTAAAAGTTCTCAGCAATTCCCCACGAAAACAGTAGGGCAATTCTCTCAGATTTTGGTCATTCGATTTTTTTTTGTATTTTTTAATCCGGCTGAAACTTGTTTGGTGCGGTCGGTATGCCCAAAGAAGAAGCCATTTTGCATCATTAGTTTGTCCATATAATTTTCCATACAAATTTGGCAGCTGTCCCTACAAAAATGATGAATGAAAATTCAAATATCTGAACCTTTTGAAGAAATTTTTTGATCGAATTGGTGTCTTCGGCAAAGTTGTAGGTATGGATAAGGACTACACTGAAAAAATGATGCACGGTAAAAAAAAATAACTTTTTGTCACTAAAACTTGATTAGTAAAAGCTTGATTTGGAGTCGGAGCCAAAAGCAAACCCTATACCTTTCTTTAGTAAGAAAGGCAAAAAAACACTATTTTAATTTTTTTGAAATTTTTTGATTTGTTTTAGAGGACATCAAATGCAAACTTTTCAGAAATTTCCAGGTTATGCAAAAAATCTTTGACCGAGTTATGAATTTTTGAATCAATACTGGTTTTTTCAAATTATCGAAACATTGTTCGCAAAAAAAATCAGCTTCATTTTTCGATGTAAAATGTAAAAAAAATGCATTCTAATTAAATTTTTATAAAGTGCACCGTTTTTTAATTAAAGCCATTTTTAGGTAACTTTTTTGAAAATAGTCGCAGTTTTTAATTTTTTTAAATTAGTGCACATGTTTACCCAATTTTGAAAAAAATATTTTTGAATAGCTGAGAACATTTTCTATATTTAACCTTTTAAAATTTTGTTGATGCGACCTTCAGTTGCTGCCATGCAAAGGTTTAAAAACAGGACAACCCACCATTTTCGATCGTCGATTCTCAACAATTAATAGTTCGATTTTCAATGTTAAAGTATGAAACATTCGTGAAATTTTTCGATCTTTTCTAAAACAATATTTTCATTTTTTTTAAATCAAGACTAACATTTCACAAGGGCGTACTGTTGAATGTTTGGACCCCATTAGCAGGGTTACCAGCTCAAAATTTAAAAAATCTGGCAAAGTATCGATACAAAATCTGGAAAAATCTGGCAGACGAAAATCTAACAGTTTTGAATGGTGAGGGGGCAGGAATATATGAATTAATTGAAAAGTTTTAAGAATTTGAATGAATTTACCATACCATACATTCTAAATTTTACGATTTTCAATTTAATTCGTTCATTTCAATCAAAAAGTTGTTCAAAAATGGCCATAAAATGAAAATTCTGAAAAAATCTGTCAATATCTGGCACAGAGAAGGATAAATCTTTATTCTGGCTGACACTTGAAAAATCCCATTAGACCTCCAAAACCGCATTTCATGCTTTCATCCGACGATGTGGTTTTTCACGAAAATCGACGAAAATGACAATTTTCCGGGTCATTCTAATACGGCACAGGTCACCCTGAGGGCCATATATAAAAATACGGGTCAAATTATTTCGACCAAGGAATCTACCATTAGCATTAGCATGTGCATGGCAACGGAACGCTTATGGGTAATATTTTTTTTGCAATTGGTTGGTTTTGTCGATTTTGATAAATGTGAATCAATTGATTCGGAGCTTTTTTGAACAAAACTGATAGAAAATGTTATTTTTGGTCAAATATGTTAAAAATATATGAAATATCCAATAAAAACATCTACTGATAAATGTAATTTTTTCTTTACCGAAGACAACAAAATAATCGATACGTTTTTTTTTAAAGAGCTTTTAAATTTGCATGGAATCTTTTATGGGCAAACCATTGACGCAAAATGGCTTCTTTCTTCATAGGAAAGGCTAGTAATTCTTATGACAGATAAAAAATTACTGAAAAAGATTGCTGAAATTCTGAAAAATTCACAAACTCTATTTTATTATGGAATTTATTCCACATCATTTTGCTCTAATCATACATAAACAAATAAATTTAATTTATCAACTTACTAATTATTCATTGCAATTTAAAAGTTTTAAACAGAGATTTAAAATTTGATCTTAATTTAAAAAAAATATTCATATGGTTTAAAATTGAAAAAAAAGTTTTGAATTATTCAAGTATTCACAGATAAATGAATAAAACAATTCAGTTCTTTTTTCGTATTACTGTTCATTAGAAAAAAAAAACATCATATCATCAAAAAATCTTAAATGTTTCGGATTTTTACCATTTCTGCATACTGAGTGCGTGATGTTCATTTGTTTTTATAGATTAAATCCCAATATTACATTATAATTCGAATTTATTTGGCAAAACTCGATTCAAATATTTTAACGCGAAATTACTATAAGTTTTCAAAATATATCTTGATTTCATGCAAAACAATTATTAAATTTTTGCATTATTCTTGTTTTTTTTTTCATTTGCAAACAATTAATAAATAAGGATATGAATTATTTAAGTACTTTTTGTTTGTTCTGGGTTCCTATCGTCGGATTTAAACATTCTTTCCCAATTTGGCTGTTCAATTGATTTATGTATAGGTTGTTTGTTAAAATAAAAGCGATTCAACTGCGTGCCAAAGGCCTGGATCCCTGAACATAAATTTTGCAATATTTTTTTCAGTGTATGTAACATTACACCCAGAGATATTTAGTCCATCAGTATGAAAAACCTACTTGCAGAAAATTGCATGATCATTGGAAAAAATAAATACATTTTTGTACATAATGGATATGAATTTCATTTCTTACTACTCACTTAAAAACATTAAAAAAAATCTCGTCTTCTCTTCATCGAGCGTGACCGTTTCGTCAGTATTTTTTAAACTTCCAACCAAACATGCACTAATTGGTTCGCCGGTGTCCGTTCATTTCCGCTCGATTTCCCGCGAAACCGACCAGGAGGTCAATTATCCCTGTGGCAGTTATATTATTATCATTTTTGCAGCTTATCGTGCTTCCGCTTGTTGGGTGCCTGCCAGTTGGGTGTTGATGAAAAATAAATAATTTTTTCGCTTGTCGCTGCTGACGTTCTGATGATGGAAATTACTGCATGCCGGATCGGGAACGGTGGAAATCGGTAGTTGTCAACGGTTTGAAGGATGAAAAAGATTAAAAAATGCCATTTTGAGCGCTTAATCGGATCAACTTGATTTGTTTTCTTTGACATGCATTGTTGTTTTTAGGTTTATCGAAGTAATAATGTAAATTTCATGATGTTGGCTCAACGTTTGCAATAAGAGCTATCCAAAATAGTTAGTCACTTAGAAAATAATAGGAGTTTCATTTGACGTTGGAAATTACATTTGCAGGAGTCCAACCAAATCGCCTGTAAGCCGGGATTATCCCTAAATGTTATCCTTTCAGAAATGGGAAAAGTTAAATGGGCTTTTTGTTTCCTCAAAAGCTGTTTCTGTGAGAAGGGTTTAATTTTATTTTTGGAGGACATATTAAAGTTATTGGTTACTGCTGGGTGTCTTAATTTTAAAACTCTCATTTGATTTAATTTATTGCTACTTTATATAATTTCTACTGGTTTTGATGAATATCTCTCAGAAATGATTTCAACTTATTGATTTCTAACACAATATTCGGTTTCGATTTCGAGAATCCAATATGTTGGTTAAAGCTTTTAGCAACCAAAACACATGAACAAAATTCATCTTTAAATTTCACTCAGCACTGCTGGGAACTGGAACTGATGACTCGTGAGGACTCGTAAAGAGAGAATATCGTTGTTATTGTGCTATCTCGTCGCAAGTGCATTTTGAACTTGGTTGAGTTGCGAACACCATTTTGTGCAGCCTTTTGACCTCCACAGATTTTTAAAACTCTTTTTCAATCCCCGTGCAATGTTGCCACTCTTCATATAAAATTTAGTTCTGATCAGACCGTGATACATTGATACTTCCTGCGACAGTTCGCCAAAGAAAATTTTGTCAAAAGCCGTTTTGTCACTCTTGTATGCACGTCTACTGTTAACATTTTTGATGTTGATGCACAAAACGGTCGCCCAAACAAAACCTGTTTGTTATTGTTTTCATTGAGTGCAATTTCCTCGAAACGTCAAAAAGGCACGTGTGGCAAGATAGCACCATCACGTCGAACATGCGACGACGTCAGGACGCAAGTTTCCGATATTTGAGTTGGTGCGGCGCAATTCACAACCGGAAAAGCTTGCGCTCCATTTCTTCCAGCTGTTGAAAGTTGGTCTCTCCGTTTGTTGGCTGTTATTTCACCTGCACTCGCATGATTTGGTTCAGGGTGGGAATATTCATGAATGGAGCACTAGCACACATTCTTATCCGGCTCAGGAGACGTGATATCCTTCCGTTGAGCCCGGATTCTCAAATCGGGATTCTGTTTGGAGAGGGTGCTTGTTATGATGCTTATGAAGGAGTTTCTGATTAGATTGCGAAGGAATGCCTTGCCATGATTCAATTAGATTCCCTAGGTTAGGCTTGGGACTATCAGCAAGGTGACTGTTTTTACAAGTTTCCAGGAAGATTTTTGTTTGCAACGTGAACTCTAGCAACATGATACATTCCTTCCAAAGGGTTGAGCGAATTTTAAACGAAAGCATCCCACCTGTCCGAGACCTGTAATGGAGAACCTCATGTCAAATTCATGTCCGTCGTTGGATCCTTCAGCTGTAGGCAGAAATGGCCAATTTCATGTTTCCAGTTGAAGGGTTTTGGCGTCGGTTGGAAAAAAAGGTTCAGACCTTGAGTTCATTCGTTTTCATGGTCCGGACATTTGCACTCAATAGGTTGATCTATTATTTACAGTTATTTCTTTTTTGGGCATTTCCCGGTTCAACAGGCGGGTTTTAACATGACGGATCTTCGTTTCATTGTGCTTTTTTTGTTGGATTGCATGCGATAAAAGTCTGCTTTTGTGGTTCTATCAGACCGCGCACTAGACTTATAATCCAGAGTTGTTGGTCTTTCCACTCAGTTTTGGCGAGGCCAAATGACCTCGGAATTCGACGCCAGGTTCTCTGCGATTCCAAAAAGGGGCAATAAAAGCTATACTACACCCAAAACTGGACAGCGCTCGTCCGAGAGAATTATGGCCTCGAATCTAGAGAATAGTTGTACCATTCACGGACACAGAGAATACCACTCGAGATGGGCGAGAGAATTATTCGCTCGAAGTTTATTTGGGACCATCCACCCCGCCCCCGTCGTGGACAATTTTCATACAAATAAAATCTTTTTTGTTTGGAGCGTGGACAACCGCCGAACCCCTCCCCCCTAAGGTGTCCACGTGGTTTATGGATGGTCCCTTTGAAAAAAAAAACCATCCGATGATCAAAAACCAAAAGTATTGACTACAGGAATCGAACCAGAGACCTTCGGCAGACTAACCCAATGACTTAACTGCTTCGGCCACAACAGCTTGGTGACGAAGAAGTGATCAGTTGTCAATGTAGGGGAAATATGTCATTTTAAGCCTAATAAGCGGTATTGTTTGAATGATGCTGGATAATCTTGAGTGTTCCTTGAAATTTATTAAAACCAAGTACACCAACGAGTAGAGCAACTTTGTGTGAACATTTCTGTTTATTTTCACTCTTACTTAAAGTTATTCTGTTCCTTTCACATGCATTTAAACAAAATATTTCCCAAATGTATTCTAACCAGACGAGAATGCATTGGGCCACGCCCATTTTTCTATTTTTAGCTCAGTTCTATTTCTTCCAGCGCTCTTTTGGGTCTGCTTAGTGCTGCCAAAATTGATGAAATTTTAAGTGAAAAGCATTTATAGAGAAAAATTCCTGACAACACTGGCTCACTTCAACAGGCGCTGCTGGTGGTGTTGGTGGTCACCCTTTGTTCTTTATTTGCCTTCGCTTTTCGCTCGGTTTTCTTCAGCTTTCGATTGGAATGGGTCGTCAAAAGTCAAACGTCAACAGACTTGGTGCGTTTGTTTTTTTATGGCGCTTGCTAATTATTTACATGTTCCGGGATAATTTTTCACGTGAGTTACTAACTAATGTTCAAAAGAACATGTTGCCGGTAGTTGGAAGCAATTTCATATCTTGAGCGCTTTCGTTAAGCAGTTAAGCTCTCATTTTGCGTGTGGATGTGTGTGCCTACAAAATGATGAGAAATGGTGTGTGTGTGTGGTCCAATCCAATACCCGCTAACCGGTAGCGAAATTATGGGAAAGTATAATTTGTATCAGACTGTGTACATGCCGAATCCTGATACAACATATCTCAGTCCCGGGTATTAGGTGGTGATAGCCCTCGCGCTGCTTCCAACGACCCGTTTCAGAATGACAGAGCTCCTTGCGGTCCAATTCCGAGGTCGCTGGGCATTGTTCGGCCCCGCCTAAACATAGAAGCAAGCATCTGAAGGAAACTCGATCTATATTTAGACTTCCAATCCCCTCAGGCAAATCAGGGATCAGCGCGTATTTAATATTATAAGAAGAAGAGATAACATGTTTCAACACTACGGATCAATTCACTGCTAGAGTGTAAACCTTCTGATGGCCGACTGCAGACAACCACCAATCCAAAGGTGTGAGTTCGAATCCCACCTGATTCATTTTAGTTTTTATTCATATTCAAATTCCTGATTCCAAATTTCAAAGGTACCGACCGGGATTTGATCCCTGAACCTTCTGCTTGGGAGACAGAAGCCGTAACCATTAAGCCATGGAGCCGGTTGAATGGGACGTGGTTCTCTATATGGCATTTTGCGAGATGAGAGCAGAGGACAACAATCATCTCAACGTTTCCACTTTACCCGGGCTAACGACCGGCAGTTCCAGTTCACGATGATTTCCCTTCATATGTTAAAAACCAATTATGATTTTGGCACATATTCCGTTTGTCAACGTTTCCTGTCATTACTGGCGGGAAAAATCTACGTGGAATCAGCTGTGCAGACCTCATGTGTAACAGGAATGCAGGTTGAGCGACTCCCACGTGCTACAAAATGATGAGAAATGGTCTCGCAAAATAGAAAATATGATCAAAAATGCATTAAATTTGATCTGTTTTGGCCAGTAAGTGGCATACATTTGCGTGCTTACTCGAGGCGGTGCTGTTGCTGGTAAGTTTATAGTCTAAAAAGTATTTTTGAGGCTTTAATCGAGCATCAAACTCTCCATATGACGAAGATAGGTGTTTGATTAGAAAGGGTATATTTCCCCTATGATACTTGTCGGAGATTTATTGTTTCAATTAACGAATAAAATTATTCTTTCAAATTTTGCAATGAGCCCTAAACAAATTTTGAGGGAACGATTTTCTCGTCTCTGAATTTTGGGTGTAGGGCCGTAACCACCGGTATCCGGTACTGAGATTAGCTGTACCGGCATGCCTGATTCAAATTATACTTTCCCATAACTTCGCTGCCGGACTGAGGGAGTTGTTTAGCACTAGTGTACTAGGTGTTCACTTTCAATCCAAACAGGATCGCAAACATTCATGGACATGATAAAGGAGGACCTTGATTCAAGCTTCAGAACACGGTATACAACTGTGGTCCGTCAGCACGGAAAGAAATTTGCATTAGTTTTTTTTGTTACAAACACAAAACCATACTAATAAAACTTTATATCGCATAATGTATGTATGTATGTATGATCCCCATACCCGCAGGCAACTTGGTCCTGGAACACATGTGAGCGCTAGGTGAACAATTCGATCATCTTTTACTCCGTAATCTGTACACCCACGTGCATAAGTTTTTTTGCACGAATTTTAATGCTACAAATACCGGCGCATAAAAAAAATGGTTTCCCTTTTCCCTCCCCAAGCGCCGGAAATTTGTAGCGGGTGAAGGGACACTTTGCATAGACGCCCTTGTTCCCATCACGTCACTGAGGGTATGGAGCGACGAGAAATTAATAAGCATGCCCCCCTAGTCGAACCTTCATTAGAGAAGCAGGCAATCCACAACTCACAGCGAACGACCAAGGGAACACCCTACCGCGTATTTAGTAAAATTGGCGTGGTTGGTCTTAAATGGATTGTATGAATGTTAGAGTAAGTGAAAGTATATTCTGAAATTTATACAGGAAAGATCTCACCAAATCGGGTAGCTTCAACTCCGGCATCATCGGTCTTGAATCTGACTTGAATCTTCTGAGATTTCTGGCCTTGATTTGCTGGACTGCCGAAACCGGAACTGGCACATCACCAAAACAGCAAAAAACTTCCTGGTTGCCAGTTAAATCTTTAGAGGCCTCGAGCTCGAGTCAATGAGTGCTACCGATCCTGGCTGATATCCGCCGTTGCTGTTTATCCGCCATTATTTTCCGCAATGGCCATTTCCTGTTCGCCATCCAAGTTTCACCGTTATGGCTATCACTGGCCACAAACAGATTTGCCGGCAAAATATCCGTATTTCCACTAACTTTTTTTTTGAAACAAGAATTTTAGGGTTGAAAAATGACAGCACGAAAAAGTTCATAAAACTTTATATCGCATAAATACTTAAATCACGTCTGATTCTGACAAATACAACTCACCTAACAGTCGAAGACATAAGATATTGACACCTGTCTTAACCTTTCAATTTTTTTCAGTGCCTCCTTCAACCAGGATCACCCCACAACAAGTCACGGCGTGGTTGAATTATGGAAATTTATTCCAGTGTACTGTACGTACAGACACACACACACACACACAACCACGCCTTCTCGCTGTCCCTCGGTTGTTGAATCTCCTTGATCCTTTGGTGGTCGCCCAGGGCTCAAGTGGATTCTTGGCGGCGTCATTTCAGGGCGTTCCCGGGATGGTGTTTCTGGCCATAATTATCGCTTGCGTTGTTTGTTCTCGGATGACGCGATGGAGACGACAAACAAATCTTTGTTGGCCGTAATGGGTCGGGAGAGCTTCCCGGAAAGGCATCAAATGATTCCGGGGAATATGACAGTGATTGAAGTTTTCTTCGTTAGGCGTTGATTTAGTTATGTTTTTTACCCTGCGAAAGTCGATTTCATGAAGCTGTGAAGTACAGGATGACTAAAATTGGACTGTCTCTCCTAAACCGTTGCGAAACATTCATGATACCCACATGATGTTAATTTGGTCATGCGTGACCTTTTCAGGGAAGGATTACCTTGTCTTGGTTTTGTTTTTCCATCCTTTTTGCCGCCAGGCTTTGGTTGTTTTTGTGTACTCCGTTTTCCCAACAGAAAGTTGAGATTTTTGTTATGCTTTTTATTTTCATACAAAAATTACCGCTTTTTACAGTTGAACAAATTTGTGGAATTTTTTTTAAATCCAAACTGTAGCGATATTTTAACTTCAACACGTTTTCTCGCATGAATAAAAAATTAAAACCACTTCAATTCAAACCCCATTTCATCACGTTCAATCGATGCTCATTTAATCGAACCTCACCACGCAGAGTTGGTCGCAGCTGTGTTCGATTTTACATCGATTTACAATCACCCCAGCACCAACACCACGGTCGTCGGTCACATCCCATGGGGTGTGTGGGTCGTCCGGTGCACCAGAGTGAAACCGCAATTTTTCACGTACAATTGCTGTAATTCAAAGTAATAACCTCAACCAGATTGCAACTGGTGTGCTGCTCCCTTTTCCCATATATGGCACCGGGTGATGGTCCCCTCGGGGGAGGGTGAGGACAACTCTGAGAACTCGCCCGAGCGACAGGCACTTTGGCACATTGATTTATGATCGAACGAAATCTGTGGCGAAAGCTAGTGCGTGTCAGGAAGTGCCAGCGGGACTCACCGCAGTCAGCTTCCGGGATCGGGACTGTTAACCCTGAGCTGGTTTTTATCCGTATCCAGATTTTTAAGCGAAGATGGCGTTACGAATGGTGTTCGCCTGAAATGTCAAAATCACGCAGTGGTACCAACATTACGAAAAAGTGTGGCATGGCATGACAGCCACACTTTTTGCCTTTCCTACTAAAGAAAGGTATAGGGTTTACTTTATGGCTGGACATCATTTTTATCTTCGTAAATAAGACGATTCAGCATGAATTTTGATCGGAAAAATCGCAAAAAAAATCACACTGCATCGATTTTTGACGCTTCGTCGTGTCAAGTTGAGCTTCGAATACTGGCGCGAGAATGCTGGCGCATATATTTTGTGGCTCGAGATATACTCGTTTGTAGTCTTTCTACCGATCGTAGCTTTTCTATTTCTTTTGCCCTGTCCGTTTTAGCATATCTGTCCAATGTGTAGGCAAAAACTTTTGTGACATAGGACATTCATCCGGCTACAATCAATTTGTTTCCCGTGTGCTTCTTAAATCGCCTAAAAGTAGGCTTAATTTTTTCGTGATTTCGTAAGTTTATTTAACAGGTTTCATTGGATTCCAATTGAATTAGAAAGCTCCTATTCTAAGCTTTTCATCGTTTATATCGTTTTTAAAATTTTCAATGCCCGCGACACCCTTGGCTTTCTAACTAAGGTACTTGCAATTGAGTGTGTAGTGGTGCGGTTGTAAAAATAGCTATCTCTGACTCTCTCACCTTCGTAGAAGCTGAATGGCAAGCTTCCCTGCACCACCATGCGGCATACGCGGTTCACTTGTACCTCGGTTCTGCTTTGCGCCTGCTTTGTTCAGTTTATGGGTTCGTAGACTAGAAAACCAAAACCGTGATGTGCGTTGTCACTGGCGCATGGGAAGCTTGCTATATTCGCGTTTGTCATAAACGCTTGTTTGCAGGGTTGTTAAAACATCAAAATATCAGCTCTCAGCAAATACAATTATCGCGCCTGAATATTCATGCTTCAAATACAACTGCTCTTCTCTCCTTATTGAAACTTTCAGCGCCGAACATAGCCGAACACGTTTTCGTGTTTACACACTCGCGATTGACATTTTCCTTTTCTCTCTCATTCCCGCTTCCACGATCATCCTACCGCAACAGCGTTTAACCACAAAAGCCGCCACCAAACCAATTTTGCAAACGCAGTTTAACGGGACGTCATGCGTGGTCGGCTCCTAATCGCCATCTCGCGTTCTCTCATAGCAGTTTTCGGAGAGAAGTTCGGAGAGAGAATGACATCGCTGGGAATCACGAGACACAAGAAGAGAGCTCACAAGCTATAGTGACGGCCACTATACTCTCGGATGTTTTTGGTGCAGAGATAATCAATTGATAGCGTTTCTATCACTCATTTGCAACACTGCTTGTTTGATTAAAAATTTGTACGATTAAAGATATTCTATTGGTGAAAATTGCGTATAAAATTGGAAATACTAACAAAATCGGCTTATTACCTTCCTACTCTTAACGATGTGTGGTGGCCCATACTGCAAAGGCACTGCACCGTGAGTTAAAGGTCTGGAGATTGAATCCCATTAGATATACATTTTTTCGACTTTTTAGGAAAAGAACCCGAGATTAAAATGTCTTCTTCCGTCTCGAGCTTTATTCTCTCAGTTCATTCTACTTTCACTCTAAAGATTTTTCCCCCTTTTTTTGGAATACCAAATCTTATCCAAACACAAATTTGAACGTCCATTCGAGAGTTGATGAGCTCTCTTTCCAATCCATCGGTATCCCTGCCAGCGATTGATTTATATTGAACACCCTGCTGTGAGTGAGCTAATTTCGTTCCCGTACATGTGTGATTCCCCGGAACAGATCCTGTGTATCCTTCTGTCCAACGGGTGGTGTGGTTACCACATGCAGAGCCGGGCCCAGCCCAAACGTCCCAACTAGAACTTTCCGAGAACGGTACCGGGGTCTACTCATTGGTGAAACCACCTGAATGGGAAAGCAACTCTGTATAAGCCGATTGCTGAACTACCTCAATTCAGCTCCATTTGGCTCTCCTGGGCGAGGGTGTCCACTTCAGACGAGGACTTTTGCTCTAATTAGCAAGCTTGCAATGGATTTCACTGGGGCACTGCGTTTGATAGTGGACGGCACTTTGATGAATGGTAACTAACAATAGAGAATTAGCAAGCTTTTCTTGCAACCGATTTGGTCGAGAAATGCATGTGTCCTTTACAGACTTGACATCAGTATCCCCCCCTTTAACAGTAATCTCCGTTGAGTTTGTTGCAATTCAAATCATTCACTTTCAAAAAGTTTTCTCGTCAAAACTACGCGTGATCTATTTCCATGCCCTCGATATCTCAGCGTGACAAATGAAAGCAAAACTCTTTTTCTGTCACACAAAAGTTTGCATCATTTCTCAAACCCGTTCCGAAAGCAACTCCCTGGATAACAGTTGAACAGGGTGTCAACCGGGCGTAGCCGTCGTCGTCGTCGTCAGATGAAAAATCACCATCAATTAGGGGACGTTGGATGGCTCCCTGCGTCATCAAGAGGTTTCACCACCGGCGGAGCTTCATTATCGTCCACGTGGAACAAGAAGAAGAAGAAGGAGCAGCAGTGAGCTTTTCCGGCTTCCGGCCCGGGTAGGGAAGAAGGTTTTAATTCCGGCTCATTTACCACCACCTTAGTGCGCCACCTGATTCAAGGTACGGGGCTTTTGAGGAGTTTTTCTTCTGCGATGCTATTGGTACTCCTCCTCCGCTCAATTAAACGACGCTCAAGAAGGATGTAATCAATGTTTCGCAAGACGGGACGGGATAATTTACAAGCTTGTACAGCAGGAAGTTGCAGATGCAGAATTAATTTGAAATTTGAATAGATATTCTGCTGATGAATCTGGAACTTCAATTGACAAAATGCCATTTTAAATAATGTCATGCTAAATTTATGAAATTAATGAGTTAGCACATAATCCGCAGAATCTTGTGTGTGAATCAAAACTTCCTACACCCAAAACTGGCAGCGCTAGTCCGAGAGAATGATGGTCTCGAGTCGAGAGAATAGTGGTACCATTCACGGACGCAGAGAACACAGCTCGAGATGGGCGATAGAACTATTCTCTCGAGGTTCATTTGCAAAAAAAGTTCATCCGTCAAACAAAAAACCAAAAGTGTCGACAACGGGAATCGAACCAGAGACCTTTGACAAACCAATCCAATGACTTAGCTGTCTCGGCCACCACAGCTTGGTGACCAAGGAGAAGTCAGAAGTCGATGTATGACACTTGTTGGAGATTTATTGATTCAACTAACGAATGAACTCATTTGTTATGATGGTGTGAGTTGGTACCATTATTCTATCGATTTTGGCACTGAGCCCTCAATAAATTTTGAGAGAACGATTATCTCGATTCTGAATTTTGGGTGTAAAATTTTTCAAAAACTACGCTGCTTAAATTTTAGTTTTTTACAATATGGGTATAAAACGATGGTGATTTCTTCATACATTTCGAAAGTTATACACCCAAAACTGGCAGCGCTAGTCCGAGAGAATGATGGTCTCGAGTCGAGAGAATAGTGGTACCATTCACGGACGCAGAGAACACAGCTCGAGATGGGCGATAGAACTATTCTCTCGAGGTTCATTTGCAAAAAAAGTTCATCCGTCAAACAAAAAACCAAAAGTGTCGACAACGGGAATCGAACCAGAGACCTTTGACAAACCAATCCAATGACTTAGCTGCCTCGGCCACCACAGCTTGGTGACCATGGAGAAGTCAGAAGTCGATGTATGACACTTGTTGGAGATTTAATGATTCAACTAACGAATGAACTCATTTGTTATGATGGTGTGAGTTGGTACCATTATTCTATCGATTTTGGCACTGAGCCCTCAATACATTTTGAGAGAACGATTATCTCGATTCTGAATTTTGGGTGTAACACAAATTAAAAAAACTCATATTTTTACAAAACTTCTCATTTTTGAAAAAATACTTAAATTTCGAATGTAATTTTTAAAAAATTACGTAACTAAATACTTCGAAAAAAAATTCTCAAAACTACATATTTTGGAAAAATTACTCAAAACTTCAGTTTTTTACTATGTGAATATAAAAAGATCCAAATTTGTTCATACAGTTCGAAAGTTGTAACACATTTTTATGAAAATACTCAAATTTATCACAAAAATATGTATTTTCGAAAAAAATGCTCAAAATTTAAGTTTATCATCAAATGTTCGGTATTTTTTCATACATTTCGATTGTTGTAATAATTTCAGTTTTTTGTTTCAATATGGGTATAAAACGATCCGGATTTTTTTAAACATTTCGATAGTTCTAGCACAATTTTTTGAAAATACTCAAATTTTTCACAAAAAATATGTATTTTCCAAAAAATGCTCAAAGTTTCAGTTTTTCACAATATGGGTTGCAAATGGTCGAGCTATTTTGATGAATTTCGAAAGCTATAACATTTTTTTTTGAAAATACACAAAATTTTCACACTTTTTTTCGATTTCTTACATTTTGAATTTAATAACAACCTTTTTTTGAGAATACTCAAAATTTTCACAAAACTACGGAGTTTTGAAAAAAAAAACACTCAAAATTTCAGTTTGGTAACAAATGTTCGGAATTTTTTCAAAATTTCGAATGTAATAAATTTTGAAACATTAAAATTAAAAGTTTTGTGAAATTTTCAGTATTTTCAAAAAAATTGTATGACATTCGAAATATATGACAAAACCCGATCATCTGATACCCATATTGCAATAACAAATATTTTGAGGTTTTTTTCGAGTAAAAATCACATTTTCAAAAAAAAAACGAAAAACTACGTATTTTTTTGAAAATTCATCCGGAATCCAAAACACTAAAATTTTTTGATGTTTGCATGATTTTTAATTCAATTATAGCCAATGCATCCTTCATATGCGGTGCTAAACCGAGGCATGACTGTAGATGTTAAATAAATGTACCATTATTATTTTTGAAGTATAGAGCAATTCCATCTCAAATCAGAAATTGTCTGGTTCTTTTGTACCCGATCCTCCTCGATTTTTATGAAACTTTGTTGTTATCCTAGGCGTATATATATTACAAAATACAGTCCAGACTCGATTATCCGAAGCCTCGATTATACGAAGTTTCGATTATCCGAAGTTCAATTATCTGAATGGGGCTTCAGATAATCGAATCAATTCTTAAAAATGTTTTTTTCTTGTTTTTATTTTATTTTGTTACATTTAACATCGAATTCATGTTCTGTGATCCCATTTTAGTTTGTAACATTGAAATTTTCATGTTCATGTTCATGTTTCATGTTTCATGTTCATGTTTCATGTTCATGTTTCATGTTCATGTTCATGTTTCATGTTCATGTTTCATGTTTCATGTTTCATGTTCATGTTTCATGTTCATGTTTCATGTTCATGTTTCATGTTCATGTTTTCATGTCCATGTTTTAGTTTGTAATATTTGATTGCCTTTTAATTAAAAAAACTATTTTTCAATATATTACTACCGCTATTTTAGTCGCCATCTTGGATTCACAAATTCTAAATCTTTTAAAAGTAGTATATGAGTCATACTTAAGCCAAGCCATCAAAAATAAGACAACAGAAAAAAATGGTCGTGATTCGATTATCCAAAGATTTGATTATCCGAAGTAAAATGTTTCCGAGACCTTCGGATAATCGAGTCTGGACTGTATGTGGAGCCAATTGTACTCGAAAATCAAATCTGAGAAGGGCGTAAAATTTGTGAACAAATAGCCTTAGATTAAAAAAAAGCTCTCGAAAAGGAAGGATGGTATGTCTCTCCCAAAAATATACAAAAAATATCTACTTAAACTGTTAATTGAAAAGTGGTCTAAACGTCAAACTTTTCAAAAACTTATAATGGGAATTGATTCTTCAGACAATTTTACATAAAAGTCTCTATATTGACCATTGTCTTAAGTCCAATCCTTGTGAAGATACAGATTTCTATAAGGCAGAATTGATTTTTTAGTCTGATAAATATTTTTGCTGGAAAGCTCGTCTTATTTCCCATAAGTTTGACAAATTAAAAAAAAACATTCCAAGTAAATGTTTTTTTGTATTTTATTCCGGAGAGACATGCAATCTGCATTTTTGTGATTTTTTTGTAAACAAAATCGTGACATAAACTTTAAATTCAACTTTTAGATTTAAAAATTGAAAAACTTCATAGAATTGGGGTGTATTTTTCATTCAGTGTATTTTTTCAGAAAGCACGTCCGATTGCATGCAACCCACTAAGAGTTTTGGCTCGAGACCCGAGTCGATCTGGCTCGAGCCAAAGTTCTGGGAACAAATAGATATGGACATCAACCACCTGGTAAATCGAGCTTGTTTTTTAATCAAATAATTCTTGGAAAAAGTGAAGTTATTGTAAGACAACACTGTGTGTGTGTGTGTTCAACCAATCCAATATCCGTAGGCCGGCTACGAAATTATGGGAAAGTATAATTTGTATCAGTCTTGATTTATGCTGATACAGCTTATCGCAGTCCCGGACATAAGGTGGTGTTAGCCCTCGCGCTGCTTCCAATGACCCGTTTCAGAATGACAGAGCTCCTTGCGGTCCAATTCCGAGGTCATTGGGCATTGTCTGGCCCCGCCCAAACATAGACCAAGAACCAGAAGAGTCCTCGACCTATCTTTAGACTTCCAATCTCATAAGGCAAACATGAGATCAGCGCAGTTATTGTAAGACAACACTTGCATGAAAATCAAATGATTTTGATTGGATTGTTGAAACTTGAAAATAATTAAATTAATTATTAAATTGAAAGAGTAACCAAAATATTATTTTTAATCAAACTGATCTCCAGATAAAAAAAATCACGAAATTTTCGAAAGCCATCATGTCAGTTCTACAACACGCAAAACTTTTCACCAAAGATAATAATCGTTCCACGTTTCAACCTCTCAAAACTTCGCAGAACCACGGTATCATGATCAGCTTTGACGGTATAATCAGTTCAGGCCAATTTTGGCGCTACCAAAAGGGGTGGAAAAGAGCTCCGCCAAACTTTCTCGCTGAATTATGATAAAATTAATTAAATTGACGGCTGCCTTCAGGGGACTCCGGAAATAAGTAGTTTCGAGAGTTTGGAAATGGGGGTGAGAGTGGAAATTGGTTAAAAGTTTTGTACTTTGATAATTGTCGGTCGGTGAAATGCAATGAAGTGTTGACTGCAGTGCATATTTACTTTTTTCAGTTCCGTTAAAGTATAGCTCCCTTGAAAAAAACAACCTTCAAACTCTTCTCTTTCTCCATCCAAACAGGAACAGGATTATCCGTAATCCAATTCACCGGGATATGTTTGCACAAAGTAAACTTAACTTGAAAGTAAATTTTCCAACCCTCTTAGCTTCAAACGAAAATTTTCCATTGTGAGCTGGTTGGTTACGCCAGCTCACCAAGGACTTTCCGAATGCTAGTGCCTGACCTGGGCAGGAGAAGGTTTTACCTGTAGTCGCGTACAGCTTTTGTTATCCCGTAGCAAATTTCCTTGCAGCAGATTCAGGGTGTGTTTAAATAAGTTTATTTTAATTTTTTGATAAAAAATGCTTGAATTTGTTCAAAAACAAGATTTTATGTATAATAAGCCACCTAAAACACACTTTTTCTCTTTCTGGAGTACAAATTGATGGCAGTATAAAGGTCAAAAGTCGAAGTATTTATTTCTATGAATAAATGTGCGTGTAAGTACACCAAGTGGTGGTGTATGTTTATATATATTAACAAACACATGGCGTTGCTGATGCTACCTGGGGCCTTCGAATCAACAGGTGAAAATGGGAAGCATTTCGAGGAAATATATTATGTTATTGTATCTGCTGTTGTTTTCCCCTTGGGAAAAACTTTCCGCATGCACGGTATTTATGACCAACCTCACCCCCGGAGCTCCGTTGTCTTCAAGGACGTGTCCATTTCGCATATCGCACACGTGCAACGTCGTCGAAGACTACGAGTGATCCCGCGAGACCAGAGAGAGGGGATCTGCTGCTGCGTCAGCAGCTTTCCACTGAACTGGTTACTTTTAGGGTAGAGGACCCAGAAATCGCCCACTTTATAGAGGCAATCTTGGAAATTTGATGAGAATTTGATGGCAAATTATGGTTTTTGGTTCTATTTGTTGTAGAACGTTGATAAACTATTTGATTTTAAGTTTCCACAAGGTTTTTATCATTTACGTGTTCATTTTTTATAAAATTTTGCGTTTTTATAAAGTGCTCTGAAGAGCCTATTTTCGCCCCCCTAAATCCAATTTTCGCCCACCCTTGGAACCAGTTTTCGCCCACGACAAAAATCAAGAAATCAAATGAAATTATGACTCAAAGCTAAGCAAATATGGTCTCCTATTGATACACAACATGTTCCCGAAGCTAAATTTCATTGATGTGCACATATTTTGTCGTACATATTATAAATTGAGGTTCAAAAATCCCAGGAGTTTTTTTCAGATATCCTGCTTATTTTGAGATTCTCTGTCTATTATAACTAAAACCAAAACATGTTCTCACTCTCTCTCAAAAATATGACTGAATCAAAATTTGTGATAGAACTCATGTGTCCCTGTTCACCCAAGAGGCACACAGTTACAATTAGCTCCATGTTGTTGTTGATTTTGTTAGGGAAGCTTTAGCCCTATGGGTCATTTGCTCCCGAATTGACTCAAAAAACATAAAACATCGAGTACCGTAAACTGGGGTGACTTTGATAGCCCGGGGTGACTTCGGTAGGTTTTTCAAATGCCCGTCAAATAAGTATCTAAACATTTTTGAGAATTTTAAGTATGTAAGCATTAAGGGATAGCTTATTATTGAACATATATGCAAAAATGTGACTGGATGTATCAAAATTAGTGGCCAAATCAAATTTCTATCAATGTCACCCCGGGCTATCAAAGTCACCCCAGTTTACGGTACCTCTTAATAAAAATTTTGAAGTACATGTGCAACTACTTCTCCATCCTCTGCTTAATTTGTTATCCTATGTACCAGTAAACTTTTACAACATTAAAATTGGATCGCATGTTTTTTCATGACCCCAGAAATCGCCCACTTTATTTTATTGAAATAACCTTTGGTAAACGTTTAAAACAGGTAAATCACTAGATTTTCATGAAATTCAGACATACAGTGAACTAATGAATTATTCATTTACATTATTTTCGGACAAAATGAGTTGTTTTCCCTCATTAACATTATTACCCGCTGTAGTCTAAATTGACAAAAATATGGCGGCTGCAGTAAGGCTTTTTTTGAAAAGCTTATAAAAACTTAATAATCAATAGAAATTCATTAGGAAAGTTTCAATTAGTACTAGAAATGAATGAATATGTAAACCTGCATAATAAATTCAACCAAAAAACGGTATGAGTTTGCTAAATACAGATTAAATCCAGTAGGTGGGCGAAAACTGGAGCAGGGCGAAAACTGGGTCCTCTACCCTATTAGATTTTTCCCTGGGTGGGTGGGTGTGATGGTGGCCACGTGGTTCACTATGATGGGTGAGATCTGCTATGGAGAATAGGAAAAACCGAAAGAGGTAAAAGTCCTTGAATATTATCGCTGAGTAAAAACGCTTCGAAAGGCTCGGGTTTTTTACTTCAAGTGTTCCGCGAGAAGGATACACTTTAGATGCACTTGAAAAATCGCGAGTTGTGATTCCAGAGAAAGTGACGGAAGTAAGATCTCAAATTCGAGCTCCATTTTTCGATATCTCGTGACGGAGGGGCGGTTAGAAATTTTGTGCTAAAAGACTTTTAACATAATTGAACAGCCGATTTATGTCGTACTCAGAATTCCGATTTAAACTTATTTTTCATCGAAAAAAGTACAAAAATAGTTACAAAAATTATAAAAAAAAACGTTTTTCACTGTAAGGACGTTGTTTTTCAAAATTACCCCCTTCAAAATTGGTCCAAGAAATCAGGCGGCAAATTTTATTTTTCAAAACACAAAAAAAATTCAATGGAAATAGAAGAATAATCTAAAATGACTTTTTCTGCATTGATAATCATATTTAGCATTTTGGAGCTCGATGATTGCAAAACAACTGGACAGGTGTACAATGCATTTTGAAACATTTTTTTCGTTCAAATGTTGAAACCGTGGTCTGTTATTTCAATTTTTGAACCTTTTTATTTTTTTTGCCTCTCCCTCGACTTTGACCAGAGTCGAGGGACATTAACTTCAAAAAATATTTGCAATAGCCTAATTTGGGACAATTTTATGGGAAATTTTATGTACTTTTCAAATCTGCTTGAGTTATAGGGTCATTTCCAGAGATAAAAAATGACAAGACGAAATTTGTCGGATTCAGCTTGTTTATTATATTTGTTTAACACACAAGCTATCAAATTATTGATCTTCTAACAAAATTTGGTTTTGTTTCTTATTAGGTCGTTACATGTAATCTTTAAAGTTCATGTCACTGTTTTTCAAATTTTGCAGAACTCAATTTGATGAAATCTGTAATTGTTCCAATTTGATTTTAAAGATTGCCTACAAGGATTTTTTGGCGATTATTTTTTACACGCGGAAAAAAAGTTGGATTAAATTGAGATCTGGAAGAAAGAATCGTCCCGACTAGTTGAGTTATGCACGAGAACCAGTGAGTTGAAGTTACCGTTTCAACTATGTTTTAGCCTTGGGAGTTGGAATGTTAATAGGTTGACTGAAAAATACCTTAAACAAACTAAACGGCTTAAGTCAAGATGAGATATAACTAATGGATTTGTTTTGGATTTTGCTGAAAAACAAAACATTTGAGCACAATTTTTGTCAGTCTTTTACACGGAACTATAGTACAAAGTTTTTATGAACCTTTGAATTGTGTATATTTCCAGTTTTGTAAAAATAATAAAAAAATAAATAAACAGTTTTTTTTAATTTTAAAAGAATTATGCTACGTTAAAATTTTTGAAATTTAAATATTTCCCAATTTAAAAAATATTCATTAATTTACTTTAGGTAGTTAAATCTGGTAAAATAATAAGTGCATTTTTTACCCATGTTTAGTCAAGATTGCCTTAAAAGGTGGCGATTTTTTTGTTTACCCGTTAATTATTTGTATTATCATAGCACTTAAATAAACGCTGTGTTTCTTTTTTGTTACACCATTTTACTTGTTAAGATTTGTTTTGTCAACTGTGATAAATTTTAGAAAAGAAATCTGGAAAAGCACAATTTTACCACTGCTTTGAAACTTTTTCAGAAGCCTTTACATATTTTTTGAATTTTGCTTTAGCTGTATTGAAATAACATCCTGTGCAAGTAATTTTACAACATTTTTTTAATATTTGAAAAAATGACTTCCATTCCTTTCTTTGAAGGCAACTAGAGCCGCGTGACATAATGTTCCAAATAAGGCGCCATCCATAAAGTACGTCATGCTCTAGGGGGACGGGGGACGGGGAACGGGGGGTTGTTGCAAGTGTGACAAAGGGGAGAGCCCTCCCGTGAGAATGTGATGTCATGCTAGACTATTTTTTGAATACTGAAAAAATATTCTTAAAATTTAGCTAAAACAAGTTTAATACCGTCAGTAGGGGTGACTATAAGTCAAAAAACGATATACCTCTCGTAATTTCATAGTAACAAAAACAATTTAAATAACATCGGAAATCTTTTAACGTAAATTTGTTCTTAGATAGTTTACTAACAACTTCTCAAAATATGGTGGATTTTGATGAACACTACCTTAAATGTCAATAATTTGAAAATTGACCCAATCTCACCACTTAGAGGAGCTGACATTAAGTCAAGTGAAACTAAAATGATGCTCAAATTCAACGATATGGTAAAAGCAGGTTATCCAACACTGCCCATAATTGAAAATTCGGCTATTATGCCAAATCAAGTATTCCGAAAAAAACGCGTTTTAGTGTTTGTCACAAAATCTCCGTCAAGGCAATTCCCCATAAGAGTGGCATATTAGCCGTTTGGTTTTTCGCATCGGCAGCCAAATCTAAACATTATTTCTGTGAAATTCAAGGTTCAGAAGATGCGTTGGAACATCCTCTACAACCTGATGCTAATATCTCGTTTAAGCCAAAAGTGGATATTAGCCGTTTTTTCAATGATGGGCAGAACAGTGTTTCTTGTTCGAGAGAATCTTATTGATATGCTACAATGTTTGAAGAACAGATTTTCAAACATTTGGGTACTTTTCGAGCAATTCCAACAAAAAAATAAGAAAAATGATTCTTCGAGCGCTCATTTTTGTCCAAAAACAAACCTCAACTTTAGACAGCTGCCAAAATAACAGGATTTGATCTAGGAGCAAGATTTTTCAGCTAAGTCCTACACAATCCTTTTAACAGAATTCAGTTTCATTGAGAAGAACCTGAGAAATGGTAAAATCCGTAAAAAATCATTTTGACCCAATGTCACCCCCACTGACGGTATTCAATTAACTTTACTCATAAATCAAACACAGTTAAAAGTTTTAAGAAACATAGTTTTTGATGACAGATTTAGTATGCCTAAAGCATCAGATAAAAAAAAAAAATGGATGGCGATTTCTGTCACTACGAAATTCTACAAAATAAAAATATCCATAACCTGTGATAATTAAAAAAAACTCAATCGAACTCCGAACTTAAACATAAATCATGCTCAAATTGTACCAAAAAACTAGATAGTGTTCCAAAAAACTTAATAGTTTATGCCACAATTTGCAAAAAGAAGATTTATTAACACTCAAACGCTCGGGTAGTCATTTGACCCCTATTTTTTTTCTTAAAAATTTCATAACTTTCGGTAGAATTGACCAATTTGGTTGCTTCCGGTTGCAAAAGATCCAGATTTGTCTATATTTTTAACTGTCAGATGGGGGATAAATATGGTCCACGTTTACCGGAGATATTCCGGATTCCGTTGAGGTACCTCGGCCCTCCTATCAGAGGTTTTGGTCAATAGATCAAAAACCATTTCACAGAGCAATGCCGAAAATGATGCAAAACATCAAAGCATCATTCTAATACATCATCCTGCAGAGATCCATGTCATGGTCAAGACCATCGGGCACCGGAACAGGTTACAACCGGAAACGGTTCACTGAGCTGATGTCGATTGGTGCCCAACTGGAACCGGCTCCGGTGCCCCGTAGGATTAAACCATGTCAATTATTTTTGCTCAATGATGTATTAGGATGATTCCTTGATGTTTTGTATCATTTCCGAAATTTTTATGAGCAAAATTGATTGTTATATTGACCAAATATCCATATGGGAGGGCCGAGGTACCCCAACGGAATCCGGAATATCTCCGGTAAAAGTGGACCATATTTTTCCCCCATCTGACAGTTTAAAATATAGACAAATCTGGATCTGTAGCAACCGAAAGCATCCAAATTGGTCAATTCTTCCAAAAGTTATGTTTTTTAAGAAAAAAAATAGTGGTCAAATGACTACCCGAGCGTTTGAGTGTTAAGCACGAGGTTTACCGAGTTGGATAAATACGACTAGTGCTGACAAAATCATGTTTTGCAACGAGTAAATTCACCGTTCAAAACAAAAAAATATCGAAAAATGTTACTTTTCGATACTAGTGCTGAAAAGTTTCACTTTTCCGCACCTATTCCGTTGTGAAACTATTTACTTTTTGTGTCATTCGCGAGCAGTGAAACGGTCTACTTTTCTCTACCAAAAATAACATAAAGAAAAATTAAATCCTGGATACCAGTGCTGAAAAGAAACATTTTTACATATTTTTTTGTTTTGAACTATGAATTTACTTTACACATGGACGTTGGACATAAAATTCCATTCAAGAAATGTTTTTAGGAATTGCAAAAAATGTAAGCAACTCGTTGCAAGACTTGATTTTCTCAGCACTCATCGTATTTATTCCACTCGGTATACAGTATGTAAAAAAAGTATTTACACCCCTTGGGCACTATGCACATTTTGTGATGAAACATGTAAACAATTTAATGTTGACATAAACCTAGTACTACGTTTTGTTCAGAAACTCATGCCGAACATTTTGCTGCAAAAAGCTCATGAAAATATGTTTTCTATAAAAAGTTATATAACAAATACTATTACAAAAATAAAAAAGGTGCAAAAAAAGTTTGTACACCTTTCGAAAAATTAACATAAATAAAGTTATTTGTTGACAAATCACCATAAATCCAGTCTCCCAACTCCAAATAGGCATCCTTGACTGATTAAAAAAATAATTTGGATTGAATATAAAGTTTATTAACTACTTAGTATAAAAGTTTATATAATTCTGGAAATTCTATGTAAAACTTATCTAAACTTAATTTTTCAAACTTTCAATTTAACTAAATGTCAATATATTACCATAGAATTGCTAAATAAACATTCTGGAGTGGGTATAACACCGTTTTGGGGGTCTTTGTATCGCTAGAATAGATTTTTCGTTGGAATTTCGTACCAACCCGGAATTACGTCGTCGGAAAATCCGCCGGCATTCGAACCGGTCCACAATTAACAAGTCAACCTATGTGGCATCGGAAAGGGCATAAAATTTCCGATCTTTTGATACCCAGACATCTAGGTTTTCTATAAAACCCACGTTTTTAAATACCTAGGCAAAAACGTTGTTATGGTTTCGTCTGAGCAATCTGTCAAAAATGTATGGAATTTCGTAATTTTTGTTCTCGTGGATCAAACTTACTTTTTGCCCAGGTATTCAAAAACGTAGGTTTTAAAGAAAACCTAGATGTTTGGGTATCAAAAGATCGGAAATTTTATGCCCTTTCCGATTCCACATAGGTTGACTTGTGAATCGTGGACCGGTTCGGATGCAGGCGGATTTTCCTACGACGTAATTCCGGGTTGGTACGAAATTCCAACGAAAAATCTATTCTATCGATACAAATACCCCAAAACGGTGTTATACCCACTCCAAAATGTTTATTTAGCAATTATATGGTAATATATTGACATTTAGTTGAATTAAAAGTTTGCAAAATTAAGTTTAGATAAGTTTTATATAGAATTTCCAGAGTTATATAAACTTTTATACTAAGTAGTTAGTAAACTTTATATTCAATCCAAATTCTTTTTTTAATCAGTCAAGGATGTCTATTTGGAGTTGGGAGACTGGATTTATGGTGATTTGTCAACAAATAACATTATTTATGTTAATTTTTCGAAAGGTGTACATACTTTTTTTGCACCTTTTTTATTTTCGTAATAGTATTTGTTATATAACTTTTTATAGAAATCATCTTTTCATGAGCTTTTTGTAGCAAAATGTTTGGCATGAGTTTCTGAACAAAACGTAGTACTAGGTTCCTGTCAAACTTTAAATTTTTTACATGTTTCATCACAAAATGTGCATAGTGCCCAAGGGGTGTAAATACTTTTTTTACATACTGTACCTAATTGGATAAGGGTACGACTCGTGCTGAAAAATCTATTTTTGCGATATGTTGCATAAACTACTATTGGTACAGCTTAACTTCAAATAATTAATGCACTTAAAATTTAAAAATATTGGTGACTTTGTATGGCAGCATACAATTTTTAATTTTCAAAATCCGGTACGTAAGTCTTTTTTTTATTTGGATCGGTCAACATTTCTGTATTAAAATAAGCTTATTTAATAACTTGATTTTTAATTAATTTTTATGTATTTTAAGGTCCTATAAACATATGAAACACAATACCTAATAGGACCTTAAAAAAACTCTAAAATTCTTTACTTCATGTGGAAAACCTTGTGCTGATTCCCCTGGATAAAACAGGGCTGAATGCGCTATAAAGTCTTCTTTTGTAAAGTGGATGCTGGCAAAGTATAATCACTAGCCGTGATGGATTATCTCAACAACTGCAGACATGAATTTGAATAAGATGTAGCTGCTGATGTTTTGTTAGTTTTTTTTCACCTTTTTTGTTGAGTGTATTACATTTATTGTCATGATAAGAAAATAGATCTGTGAAATCACTAAATAATGATTTTTTTCGAAATTACGTTTTTTTAAAGCAGCAAAAAACATTCATTGCTAAATTTAATCTAGCAGTTTCAATCAACGTGACGTTTTTGTTGAATAAACAATTGTAAAATTTACACCAACTGATGGCTCAAGATTGCTTGCCACAAACAGATTATGAAGACTCCTCCGGCCACCTGACTCGGGAAAACCCCACAAAATAATAATGACTTTACCCTTTCGCCCGTGGAACTGTGCTGCAAATCTCAACACGACCTCTGCTAATTGTTTATGGTAGGTATTTCGGAGCACGACCCATTCTCGGCAAAAGTGTGCCAAGAACTTGTAGATTCGTCCAAGAAACCCACTCCCAGTTGGTTGGTGGTTGGGAAGTGGTTTGAGGAAGGGCCATTTATCAGCTGGCAATTTTACTCCTGCTCTCCGCCCTGGGCAAGCGAGAGAGTTCGAACGACCGCACGGGGTTGAGAAATGGCATCTTCCTTGGTTCGACTATGAAGTGAGAAATGAGGGAAACTTTACTGCAGACCGACGCCTCTTCCCGACTTGGCTTCCGCCTTTGGACACACTCACAGATAGAGGGAACAAACTTTCTAACCAAGTCTCCAATATAAGCTTTAGGGAATTTTAGGAATATTAACATGTTTTCAGGTACAATTTTTTACTGTCTAAATTTTTTGCTTATCTCTAGTTTAATTTTATCAGAGTCCCATTTAGGCCAAAGCTAAACAAATATTTTTAAGAATGATTCTTAGGACTATACGAAAATTGTCATTCGGCAGGATAAGGTGAGTTTTACCGTTTGCAGCCTGGGGTTCATCATGTAGATATTTTTGATATTTGTTATGAATGTAGAATTGCCATATTTAAAATAAAATAAAAATCAATAAAAACTACGCTACTTGCTTCCGCCGGTTCTTCCAAACAATTTAAAAGAAAAATCACTCGACATTATTTCTGTCAGTACACGCCCCGAGGGTTACTGAACCTCTCGTCACCGTATCCGCTAGCTGCTGTAGTTCCAGCCTCTGAATATCGTACAATAAACCATCTCCGGCAGTGCACAAAAGGGGTCTTTCTTGCAAAGTTGAGCTAGAGCAAGAAAGGAGGAGGAGGAGGAGGTCGGTCGGCAGCAGCAGCAGCAGTTAACCATGCTTAAGACAAGAATTTATTTCCCATCTATTTCAGCAATTTTCATTCCCTTTCATCGGGCTTCCGGTTTGTGTACTTTGGGCAGCGGGGCAAGAAGTGGAGGGTGGGTTACGCAAAAGCTTTCTGGTTTGGGCTGACGTAAGCTTACAAATTATTAACATAAGTTTAGTTGAATTTTTACCTCAGTTGTTTTTTAATCATATGATTAGTGTTTACAGTGTTGTGCATTTACACAATAAAAAATTGTGTAAATTTGGAAGAGTGAATATTAGCTCTGTCATGAAGTAATTCTACCTCAATTTAGACTGTAAATGTGACATTACACATTTTTTCTGACATTAAAAAGATGTACCCCTTCCCAGAGGTTGTTCACGCTCCATACAAAAAAGATTTGTTTGGTATGGTAATTTTCCACGAGATGGGGAGAGGGGGGGAGGTCCTTTCTGTTTATATATCATTTTTTTGTAATTATTTGTTCTACAACTTTGAGATTTCCAAAAAAAAGTGTCCACGTGGTTTGTGGATGGTCCCAAATCACTTCAGAGTAGTTTAGTGGTTTGACAAAAGTACAATTCATTTTTTCTCCTCCGGCTCCTCAGCCTAAACAAAGAGCGAGTATGAAAAACTATAAACAAAATTTTGAACAGCCGTAATAAAAGGACAAATTGTCATGAAATAATTGTGACAGCGTTTTTTTATTCCTTTGAATTCATAAAATCTATCTTTTGTTATGGTTGTATTTATTTTCCATAAAAAAAAAATATTTTCATTTCGGATGCAAATTTCTTTTTCAAGTATTTTATCCACCTCCCTTGAAAAACTCCTTAAAAATTATATAAGAATATTTAAAACCTTGGTGATGAATAAAGAGAAGGCGTAACGTGATTTTCGAATGATCCCATTTTGTTTACATCTAAAAAAAAGAAGCCGTTCAAGCACAAGCATGACTTTTTTCTTACTAGCAAATGAGCTCTTTTAAAATCAGTAATATGTGTTTTACTTTGTCTAGTTTTAGACATTTTGGTCGCGTTTCGATCGGTTAGAAGAGATTTTTACTTTTTTCATACTTTTTTTTTTCTTTTTTTCTAAATTACCTGGCTAATTCCTAGAGCTATTCCTGGTCCAGCGAAAAAAACATCGCTAATTCTAGCGAACATGATCCAAATCCATCAAACAGATAAGATTTTCACTAAACCAGGTTTTTAAACGGAATCAAACAATAGAGACAGCTTCTGGATGGATACAACCGCATCGACTCCATAAACAACTTCCATTCATAATTATAAGAAAAATACGATCTCGCCTTAAACTTTCTTATGATTTCTTGACATCAACTCCAGGTCCTCAAAAGCCACACATTTATTATTCTTGCAAAAAAAATTAATGATCGATAACAATACTCTCTACTTTTGGTTCCACTTAGACAGTTCCAAATTGAGGCCGTTTTGCGAACCGCTATTCATCACCCAGCTTAAAACAAAGGCAAACAAAACATTTTCTTGTATGGATCGTGGACAATCGCTTTAAAAAAAATCAAGATGTAAAACAATATACAATTTGACTCAAATTATGCGTTGTAATCAATATTTAAATTAGTGTTGTTTTAACCAGCAGTCCAAAAATATTGCTTATTAAAG
The DNA here is from genome assembly GCF_015732765.1 of Culex quinquefasciatus. Classification (NCBI taxonomy): domain Eukaryota; kingdom Metazoa; phylum Arthropoda; class Insecta; order Diptera; family Culicidae; genus Culex; species Culex quinquefasciatus. The sequence goes on from NC_051863.1 coordinate 175,304,669, forward strand.
ATTAACATTTGTTTAGCAAGAATCGAATACTTAATTCAATGCATTCTCCTTTGTTTCATTTGTATAGCTTTGAATTTTATGTATTTTTACTGAGGGACTTGCCGAGGCAATTTAGACAATCGATTGATTATATTTAAACATGACTGTTGATTTTGATGAACCAGCTAGTGTGTCCATCCCGGGAATTCCCGGAATTTTTCCAAAACCGGGAATTCCCGAATTTGGTTGTAGAAACAGATGAACAGTTGAATACCTCATAACAGATAATAATTTTAAAGCATTATAATGTGTATTCAGCATATATCAGCATGATTTGGTGTATTAGGGAAGACTGTTGAAATTTTAGTTTACCGATCTGCAAAATGCCTAGCGCTTTTAAAAAAGTTTGAGATATCTAGGTATATTTATGATTGAAAATAAACAAAAATTAAATCAAATTATTTTTCATCAAACACTGCCATGTGGGGCAAATCAGAACAAATGAAACGAATTAAGAGCGAGTCCACGAACAGGGCATACCCCTTTGTATGGGATGTCGTTTGGACCTCACCTGTCTGCCTGAAGTTTTCATGGGTTTTTTGTACATATAAAACTAGCATCTGGCCAAAAAATGAGCACTCTAGGTCAACAGGAAAAGGGGCAAATCGGGACACAAAGTTTGAAGGTTCAAAAACGTCAAAAATCTTAAAAAGGCTATAACTTGGGGAAAATTCAATTAAATTTCAAAATTCAAAATGCATCTGAAATTGTCTCAGAAACACGAATATGATAAAATTATCACCAGAAAATGGGATCCAAGGGGCCCCCGAGCAAAAATTTACGACCAAAAAATTCACTAAAAGTAAAAGTGTCTATTTAATATGTTAAACTGCCTTACCCAAAGCGTTCTCAGTCTCAGATGGTAGTCCCAGATGTCCCCTTCAAGCTGCAGGTCGAACCGAGTTGATATCACTTTGGAACACTTTTGCCTTCCTCACTGAGGTAAGGCTATAATCCTGCTATAAAAATTAACTTTCTATTAAAAGCTCCTAGACCCACCTTCATGTATACATATCTACTCAGAATCAAAAACTGAACAAATGTCTGTGTGTGTATGTGTGTGTGTATGTATGTATGTGATCAAAATTCTCACTGAGTTTTCTCAGCATTGGCTGAACCGATTTTGATCGAACCAGTTGCATTCGACTTGGTTTAGGGTCCCATACATCGCTATTGAATTGTTTGAAGTTTCGATAAGTAGTTCAAAAGTTATGCATAAAAATGTGTTTTCACAAATACCCGGATCTCAATTATATGCACGTAAACGATGTCCGGATCCATCATCCAACCCATCGTTGATTAGGTAATTGAAAGGCCTTTCCAATGAGTCCAAGACATTGAAGATCTGGCAACCCTGTCTCGAGTTATGACCACTTAAGTGATATTTATGTACTTTTTTGAAGCCGGATCTCACTTAAATGTATGTAAACTATGTCCGGATCCATCAATCGACCCATCGTTGGTTAGGTAATTGAAAGGCCTTTCCAATGAGTCCAAGACATTGAAGATCTGGCAACCCTGTCTCGAGCTATGACCACTTAAGTGATATTTATGTACTTTTTTGAAGCCGGATCTCACTTAAATGTATGTAAACTATGTCCGGATCCATCATCCGACCCATCGTTGGTTAGGAAATTGAAAGGCCTTTCCAAAGAGTCCAAAACATTGAAGATCTGGCAACCCTGTCTTGAGTTATGACCACTTAAGTGATATTTATGTACTTTTTTGAAGCCGGATCTCACTTAAATGTATGTAAACTATGTCTGGATCCATCATCCGACCCATCGTTGGTTAGGAAATTGAAAGGCCTTTCCAAAGAGTCCAAAACATTGAAGATCTGGCAACCCTGTCTTGAGTTATGACCACTTAAGTGATATTTATGTACTTTTTTGAAGCCGGATCTCACTTAAATGTATGTAAACTATGACCGGATCCATCATCCGACCCATCGTTGGTTAGGGATTTGAAAGGCCTTTCCAATGAGTACAAAACATTGCAGATCTGGGAACCCTGTCTCGAGTTATGACCACTTAAGTGATATTTATGTACTTTTTTGAAGCCGGATCTCACTTAAATGTATGTAAACTATGACCGGATCCATCATCCAACCCATCGTTGGTTAGGAAATTGAAAGGCTTTTTCAAAGAGTCCAAAACATTGAAGATCTGGCAACCCTGTATTGAGTTATGACCACATAAGTTATACATTGTGTTCTTTTTTTTCTGGATCTAAAAAAATGATGAAACCACTCATATACCCATTTTTGGTAAAAAGTGAGGAAGGCATCAACCACATAGGTGGATTAAGTTAGTTTTTTATTTCAGTTTGAAAATTATGCTATTTTTCACTAAAATGCCAATAACTTTCTTTAAATTTAACCAATTGGGATGCTCTACCCTGCATTTTGTTGCATTTTTGAAGTCCTTTGAGATGCATTTTGAATTTTGAAATTTAATTGAATTTTCCCCTAGTTATAGCCTGTTTAAGATTTTTGACGTTTTTGAACCTTCAAACTTTGTGTCCCGATTTGCCCCTTTTCCCGTTGACCTAGAGTGCTCATATTTTGGCCAGATGCTAGTTTTATATGTACAAACAACCCCTGAAAATTTCAGGCAGGTTGGTGAGGTCGATGCGAGATGGGTATGCTTTGCTCATGGACTCGCTCTTAAGACAACTATTTAGCCATTTTTTGCATGATGTTTTGAAAAACTTTGGTTAAAACAGGAACAGAACAAAACAATTTCATAGAACACCGATTTTTAAATTTATTGCTCTAAAATCTACTTACATATTCAGACTGTATTCCTGTTTTTTTCCTAGTTGGCGGTAGTAATTTTTTTTTTATTTTTAACGGTGAGTTTATTTAACACATGGATGTTTGCAAAAAATCCATTCAAAAGGCGTTTATTCAAATTCAAAACTTATCTAAAATTTTACATTGACTGGTGTCATTTTATTTGCTGTAGCCTCTTGTTTTTTAAAGATATTTTCAAATAAATTTTTCAAGCTTTTCTGATCATTTTATATAAAAAAGAAATATATTAATATAAGTTTATATAATTTGAATCACTTTGTAGTTCATTTCAAATCCAAATCACAACAAAGAAAAACAAAAACTTATTTTAATTCCCTTTAATGTGAAGTCTTCCATCATTGTCATGATTTTTCGTTCAGTTATAAATTTTGCGTCGCTTTCAATATTTTGACAAAATTCCTTCAACAAGTTGTTTAGAATAGTGCCCTACACATGCTGATTCCTTTTGGTAACGATTATCCCATTCCTTATAAAGTTATGGAAATCGTCATTAATCAATGATTGCCAACTAGAACGTCAATGACTGTGCCACAAAATTATATAAATTTTGAAGTACAATTGATTTAGATCAAAAATTCCTTGAGTGGCTTCAAGAAGGCAACAACCGGCACATGCTGATTCCTTTTGGTGCTGAAATTCGTTAAATTGAATTTAATACAGAATATTTTATAGTGATGATCAATTTTCTTCGAAAATGATCAACGGATTCACCTTAAGCAATTTAAAACTTGTCGTCTTTGTTTAGATTGAAGAGTAAATTATCACCAATTAATATGATTGAGCTAATTATATGAGTTTAAGCTTGAAAAACATGACAAATATAATAAAAACATAGATTTTATGACTGTTTCATAAATTTCCTGGGATCCCGGGTATTCCCGGGATTCCAAAAACATTTTTCCCGTTTCCCGGGAAATTCAAAACCCGGGAAATTTGGAAGCCCTAGAACCAGCAAAAATAGAGGCTAGTTTGTGTAAGTAGCTGAGTAATCCTGTTATCTTTTTGAAACCAAAATTACGCAATAATGCTATTTATTCATCTTGAACAGTCCATTTTTTGTTCTCATATTATTTAAGAACATTTTTACACAAGTGATTTTTTTTTAATTTGTAGAATGTTGACGAATCTTGATCTGAAAACCTATTTTTGTCGACCTTTTTTACAAAGTGTTTTGTAGATTCAGCATAATAAAAGTAATAGATGAAATTTTAAACAACGATCCTATTTTTTTTTAGAACTCAGAGCTACCAGTTCCGTGCTTCAGCCAAACGAGTTCCGCTTCTTAAACACCCCAACAGTTTCCAAGTCTAGAAGCGAGAAAGTATCAACAGGTAGTTGCTGAGTCTTCTGCCTCGCCTTGCCAGCGGCGGCCTTATACCTTTCCAAATTGGCCATTTGGGAGCAACAAGCGAAACTTCTCCGATGACACGACTCCTCCACCTCCAACAACATCATGCTCGGTGGTTACGAGTTTCCATGTTCAACCAGTGGAAAGCGAGGCCGACATTTCCAATTTTCGAAAAATCTTTCAAAGAATGCTAAATTTGCAAATTGTTTCGAAAAAAAAAAAAAAAAACCAAGAAAAAAAGGCGTACCGTCGGTCGGTCGGTCGCAAGTTTTCCTTCGGTTTTTCCGGACACATTTTTTGTTGGTTCTTGTCTTTCTCCGGGATGAGACCGTCCAAAGATGACGAAAACCTTTTCGGTTGATTTGTTGGCGAGCCGTTCCTTATCACGTGACGGCAAGAGTGTTCTTCCTTATCTTCTTGCTCTTGAGGAAAACGGCTGTCATTGTGGCCAGCGAACAAAAAAAAAACCTCGCAACATCAGACACAAGAATATCAGAGTTTCAACAACCAGGTCGGGCCAGGCCAGCGTACGGTTAGAATTTCAAAAAAATAATTTGCATGTTTGCTTTGTGTAAATATTTTTCCCCGAAATGCCTCCCGGGAAAACGCAGCGCAGTGGGTGGGAGGGGGGGGGGAAGATAGAAACTCCTTGGAGGAGGGTTCACGGCAGTCGTGAAACAAGAGTAAAATAATACCGCGCGCAAGGCTGCAAAAGTAGCAGCAGCAACCTGCTGTCAAAATGCAAGCATCTTCAACCAGGGCGCGCGACCAGGCGAAAAACGTCAGGATAAAGGGATACAAAGGCGTCGTGCCCTGTGGAATATGCAAATTTCTGGCACGAAAATAATTGTCATGGAACGGGTCGCTTGGTGTGTGTGTGAGTGTGTTTGTGTGAGTGGGTGGAGCGAAAGAGAAAAACAATGGGGTGGGTGACTAACAGAAACAAAAGTTTTTTTGTTGTCTTGAAAATGTTTTAAAGTGGAATTGGGTCATGTGAGGTAAGAGAGCTTTCAGATTTCTTATGAATTACATAATTTTTATAATGCAATTCGCATTTTTTATATATTGGGTAATTCTCTACCAACTCACACGAAATCGGGAAAAGTTGCCCCGACCCCTCTTCGATTTGCGTGAAACTTTGTCCTTAGGAACTTTTGTTCCTGCGCACGAATCCGAGGTCCGTTTTTTGATATCTCGTGACGGAGGGGCGGTACGACCCCTTCCATTGTTGAACATGCGAAAAAAGAGGTGTTTTTCAATAATTTGCTGCCTGAAATGGTGATGAGATAGAAATTTGGTGTCAAAGGGAATTTTATGTAAAATTAGACGCCCGATTCGATGGCGTACTCAGAATTCCGAAAAAACCTATTTTTCATTGAAAAAATATCAAAAAAGTTTTAAAAACTCTTCCATTTTCCGTTACTTGACTGTAAAAAAATTTAAATCATCTTATTTTAAGGGAAATATAATTTACTTTTTGAATCTACATTGACCCAGAAGGGTCATTTTTTCATTTAGAACAAAAAAATTCATTTTAAAATGTTGTTTTTTTTCTAACTTTGCAGGGTTATTTTTTAGAGTGTAACAATGTTCTACAAAGTTGTAGAGCAGACAATTACAACAATTTTGATTTGTAAACATAAGGGGTTTGCTTATAAACATCACGAGTTATTGCGATTTTACAAAAAAAAAAAAACAGTTTTGGTAAAGTCACTTTTTGCGTTCCTTTTTTTTCGTCGTCCGTGTCTGTCGCAGATGAAGATGGTCGGCCATGATTGATGACGACCAACTTTTTCAAAACTTTTTTTTCGTAAAATCTCGATAACTCGTGCTGTTTATAAGTAAATGAAAAGCAGGAAAATGAATTGGGTATACATATTTTTGAGTAGATGTTTCAGATAGCTTTTTATGTTAATAGAAAAGAACATTAAACATCGCAAACTAAATTTTAACATTCTAATTTGAACCAACAGTTTCCGAAATATCGCTTGTTGAATAATAAGGGCTTGTTAAATGACACATTTTTTTCCAAAATCGGGGAAAAAATAGGTGGAATAAAATATGGAATTTTTAGTGCAATCAGTTCAAATTAATTTTAAATGCATTCCCCTGCGTTTGGCATCATTTTTAGCATGTATGGGTTTATTCAGAAATCTTTCGAATTTTTGAAATTTGTGATGTACAGTACCGCAATTTTTTTTTCGTTTAAAATGTATTCTCTTCAAATCTTATATATTTTTTTAAAAAATAATGATTTCAAAGCAACTGAACTAATGTAAAATGCATTTAAAAACACCTTTTCCGGCCTAATTATCTGAAAATGCCTATAACTTTACATTATGTTTTTAAATTCTTTTTATACTGCAAATTGATTTTTTAGCTTCCAAGTAATTTAAAAAAAATTGATTGGTAATATATGAAGTTTATATAAAAAACAAATCAAGAAAATCATGTAAATGCCATTTATAAATATTTTCGATATTTTTTAACTCGTGATATCTCGGAAACTATAACTTTGATTTTCAATGCTTAGCATATTCTTGAGTAGATATTTTAGATAGCTTTTTATAATAATAGAAAATAACAGAAAACATAACAAACTAAATTTTAACATTTTAATTTGAACCAATAGTTTCCGAAATATCGCTAGTTGAATAATAAGGGCTTGTTAAGGGGTTACATACATGTAGAAAATCACTAAATTTTATATTACAGATTATTTGATAAATCCACTCAAAACATGATTTTTAATCACTCCTGAAAGATTCATGAAGATATTTAATGATTAAACTGAGTAAGAGACGATTTAAGTTCAAAATTTTGTTGGCGTTTTTCTCTATACCCCGAGTTGATTTACGGGTGCCACGATATCTCGAGATGGGATGGACCAAATTGGCTGAAATTTTAGGTGAAGACTCTCAAGATGTATTTCGTGTGCATGACGAAGCCCAATTTTTAAAATTAGTTTTTTTTAAATACAAAAATCAGAAACAAACGGTTTTTTAATATGAAAAACACAAAAATATTTTTATCTTTTTTTATAATAAACTTTTTGAAAATTGGGCTTCGTCATGCACGCGGAATCGATTTAACGATTATTCACCAAAATTTTGAGCCGATTTGGTCAAGACTGTGTTGAGATATCGTGGCACCCGTTTTTTGAAACTGCTAACTTAAAATTGCTATATCTCGGCAACGATTCAACCAAATATCTTCAAATTTGTTATGAAAGTATGAAAATGTATATTTTAATGCCATGAAAAAAGAATTTGAATAAAGTTGAAGTGTGTGCTCATACTAACCTCTAACTTTTTTGCCAATATACATGTATGTAACCCCTTAAATGACACATTTATTTTCAAAATCGGGAAAAAATGAGGTGCAATTAAATATGGAAATTAAAGTGCAACCAGTTGAACTTAATTTTAAATGCATTCCCCTGCGTTTGGAATTATTTTTAGCATGTTTGAGTTTATTAAGAAATCTTTCGAATTTTTGAATTTTTGTATGTACAGTACCGTACAGTACCAGTGTTTCGTTAAAACTGTATTTTCGTCAAATCTTTTATTTTTTGAAAAATTGATATTTAATATTTTAAAACTCTTTTTCTATTGCTATTTGTTTTTTTGCTTCCAAATAATTTTTTTTTCTTAATATATGATGTTTATAGAAAATTAAAAAAAAATCAAGAAAATCATGTAATCATGTCAACTAAATGATAAAAATGGTATTTTTTTCGAAGTGTCTGTACTAATCATAACCTACAGTTTTGCCAAAGACCAAATCGATCAGAAAGTCCCTTCTCATGATACAAATTTTCGAATATTCTCATGGCTTTCGCGCAAAAGGCTTGCAAAAGGGAACTTTTTTACGTATAGAATACAAAGACACAAGAGTTCCATCTAAATCTAAAAATAATGTTGATTGAAATCGAAATCTTCATAGAACAAACTTGGAAACTCAATTGTAAGCTATTTAGAATTGATTTTATTACGCTTATTTATGCATTTTTGATAAAAAAGTAATTCTAAAGTAAGTTATACTTTAGAATTTTGTGACGAAAATATGTTGGAAAAAATATATTTATCGATTTATTTTTTTTGCACATTTTTGATAGCAGCATAACTGTATTAATGTATAATGGATCTTGAGATATTTTTTGTTTCGAAATTTCGAAAACGAGGCATGATACAAATTTTCACATAGATCAAGGCAATTTCCTGAGAAATTTTTTGACTATTTGTATCATTTTTAATTGGTAATGTTTTCCACAATAATCGATCAATCGAGATCTTCGTCTTCACTTTTTGTACTGGTCTATAAAATTTCGTCACAATAGAAGAAAGACTGAATAAGTTAAAACATACTTTTATGTTGGAGATTGGCGATTGATTCGATGATCAAAATTTTTATGCTTTTTAGATTGTTTTCTTTTATTGCACGGATTATCTCTTTTTAAAATTATGTTAAATGTCTGTTCAACCCAGTTTGCCCCTCAACAAGAGATTCTAGTATGGAAGAAAAACATTCACCAAAAATTGCGCACTCAGTTAGGAACAGACGAGTTGCGAATAACAATAACATTAAGAGCCCATTCCTTGAAACCCATCAGCTTGGTTGTTCAGGATGGTGCCATTTCACTCGAGTCGCATTTATAACCATCAGTTAATTATTTGTGTTATTTTAAAATTAAACGCACCGTTTGAATAAGCAAAATATTTGAATCATTCAAGAATGGAGGATTAAAAATATTCTCTAGCGAATTAAAAAAAAACCCGATTTAATTCGTCGAAATTGAACGCTCGTCGAAGTCATCTGGAGCGAAATCCAACGCCCATTTACGATCCTCGTTTTCGTCCTTGTTTGAGTGAGTGACAGATTCTGGTGTAATTTGCCAGTCTCACAGGGTGAGCTGTTTTTTTTCGCTTCTGTTTCACTTGTAATTCTCACGAGTTTCGTGAAAAGCGTGAAAATCTGCTCGAGTTTTTTTTGTGTTTGGTTTGGCAAAATATACACACGAGGGATTTGGTGACGTTTCGGATGAAACAAGGCTCAAGTTTCGCCAGAAAAACTGTTCCGTGAAATTTGAGAGAGAATGATGTGTGAAAATACTATCTCTAGGGGATGGCAATGACAATTGACAGTATGTGCGCAAACAAGGGGAAAAATTCTATTGTTGATCGCACAAAAGCTTGGAAGATGTGTTTGGAGATTTTTCACTACATTCGTGCTGAAAGTAGTGTAAAAGGAACATATTGACAATAGTGGGAAGTGCAAAATGTTCATAGCAGGGCTTTTAATATAAAAAAAAAACACTTAAAGAATCCCCCTTGAGGATGGAAGTTTTGTCTTTGAAGGCACAGGAAAGTCACGCCAGATAATGCGATTCATCGATTAGGTGCTATGTTGTGACACAACAGCAGTCTTCACCGCTGACTTGCGATGAGATGTCTGCTATTGAGCTCATCCATCACGGCAGAGAGAGGTGGTGACAAAGTTCAAAGTTTCCACGGGGTTCACGGCGCTCTAGGCTCGTGGAGTGTTAACTTTCAAGTGGATTGAATTTCTGGCAGTGCGAAAGATTGATTGATTCCGCAAGAATGGATTTTGTTTTCTTGAAAGGTTCTCATCGACACATCTTCAATTACACCTTGGTTAAGATTCTTTCAAATCATTTGTTCAAAAAAAAAAAAAAAAAAAAATTAGAAAAAAAACTTTTTGAACCCACCATTAATATCGTCTCTTAACAGTCGACTTTCACACATTAAAAACGCTTTCTCACTACGACGATAAATTGCTTCAAAAACCACAAACACACACTTGCTGCTGCTGCTGCTGTTTGCAATCATCGCGTGTGCAGCAACCAGAAAGCTGTCAATGTCAGATGCGTGATATTTTCACGTTTTTCATTCACTTTCCAGCGGCAAAAGTTACAAAAAGCCAAAAACCGATCACGAGTTGAGGTTTTCCCGTCAAGAGCACACAAACGCGAAAACTCTCTGAATGTAACAATTTCGTTGGCTGAACAAGAAAAAAAAACACGTAAAACCTCTCAATGAGTGAAACGGATCGGAAGGAGGTGGGGTTGGCTCTCACGGAGTGCCTACCGAGTGTGTGAGTGACGCGCGCCCGACGAATGCCCATCGGGTCGTGAAAATTCGGGTGCCCTCAAAAAGGAAAACGCCTTTGCCCATCGGGTTTTTATTTTTATTACATACGGTCTAACTGCGGTTTTTCGAGCGGCTCCGGCGAACAGAACACATTCAACTGGTGTGATTCAATTAAAATGTGCTGAGATTTTAGAATCGTTATGGTGCTGTTACAGGGTGGGAGGTTTTGCAGTGGACGTTGGGAAGTTTATTGAGGTTGGAGAAATGATTGATATTTTGCAAGGTTGTGGCAGTTTAGTTGAAATTATCGTTGAGATTGATTGAACCGACATAAACACAATTTATTTATAACTTGATTATTAGTCTAAAAGTCTAAACAGTCAGACAAATATTCGTTCTCCTTTATCTTATTTTGATTTTTGACATTAACCTTTTGAGAGTCTTGCTCACCTGATGATTTTAAGATGTCTAGATACTTGTTTTGAGTGTCTTTCACAACACAGTACGAAATGATGCAGATGATCTTTAAGAAGATTAGACATGCATTGGGCCAACAATTCTTGCTTGGTTATTCATCCATCAAGGCATTAGGGTTCTGATTTTTTCATATTCATGCAAGCAAATTCACAAGTTAGCATTTTGCGATGGACCGTGACTAAAAATTTCCAAAATTGATCCATTTTTTTTTGTGCACATACAAAGTGACGTTGTGCTCAGAAAAGTAATCTTTACCATATTGTGTTATAAAACAAGTAATCTCAACTAAATTTTAGGACCTAATCAATCATAATTAAGTAAACAAGGCAATAAGGTAAATATCAAAAGTCAATGCTCAAATATAAAAAAAACATTTGTTAGTGCAACCTCAAAAAAAAAAAAAAAATGATCAAAAATATTTTTAGAACCGAATTGTAGTTTATCAAATCAAGTTTGAGGACTTATTAAATAGAACATATTTTTCTTAACTTTAAGGCTGGATTTTTTTTAAGTTCAGGGGGCAAATTTTTTTTTAAACTTCAATATTTCAATGAAAATTTAAGTGCAATCAGTTGAAATCAATTTAAAATACATTTCCTTGCGTTTAGAATCATTTTTAGCCTGTTTGGGTTGATTTAAAAATCATTTGAATTTTTAAAAATTTTCGATGCTTATCATCGCAAAAAAAATATCTGGAATTTTTGTTTTCGTCAAATCTTTCATTTTTTGAAAATTAATGATTGCAAAATAACTGAACTAGTGTAAAATGCATTTTAAAACACTTTTTCCATGCAAATGTTGAAACTTTGGCTTGTCATTTCAATATTTATATTTTTTATTTTTTTAACCCCCCCCCCCCCTTTCGACCCTTGCCAGAGCCGAGGGACAAAAACTTTCAAAAAACTTTGCATCGGTATAAATTTATAATGATTTAAATACGGGTGCCACGATATACCATCACCCGAGCAGACGGAAATAACTTGCGAATAACATTATAGATATTTGAAAATACTAGGCTAATATCATTTTATGGTATTTATAACAAGATTTGTTATTCAACGTTATGTTTTTTCGTTATTGGATTGTAATAACAGCTTAATAACATTTTTAGTTATTCTTCTAACAAAACTTGGTTATTATTTTTTATTATTTTAACAACTAATCCGATCATCTCAATAAAAGTTTCCGGTATTCTTCCATAACAAAAAATGTTATTCCAAAGTTTTATTGGCTTTCAACCAATATCAGACCAATAACAAACTTTGTTATGATAACATAAACTGTTATGAAACCCTTATGCAAAAATTGAATTTTCAAGAAGATTCCATAACACTTTCTGTTTTTTAACAATATTTGTTATTGAATTGGCATGAATTTTGTTTTTACCGTCTGCCCGGGCACTCCTTTGACCAAATGTGTGTGTGTGTGTGTGTGGTCCAATCCAATACCCGCTAACCGGTAGCGAAATTATGGGAAAGTATAATTTGTATCAGACTTTGTATATGCCGAATGCTGATACAACTTATCTCAGTCCCGGGTATTAGGTGGTGATAGCCCTTGCGCTGCTTCCAACGATCCATTTCAGAATGGCAGAGATCCTAGCGGCCCAATTCCGAGGTCGTTGGGCATTGTCCGGCCCCGCCTTAACATAGAAGCAAGCACCAGACGGATCCTTGATCTATCTTAAGACTCCCAATCCCTTCAGGCAAATCAGGGATCAGAGCGTATTTAATATGAGAAGAACACAACATGTTTTATAACCTTCAGATGGCTGACTGGTTAGAGTCTCAGACCATCAATCCAGAGGTGTGAGTTCGAATCCCACCTGATTCAGTTTCTTTTTTGTTCCAATTCCTGATTCCAAATTTCAAAGGTACCGACCGGAATTTGATCCCTGAACCTTCTGCTTGTGAGGCAGAAGCCGTAACCATTAAGCCACGGAGCCGGTTCCGGGCACTCCTTTGACCAAATTGTCTCAAAATTTGTAAGAGATTGTAATCATTTGGAATAGACAATGAAAAATGTCAATTTGATTTTATGATCTATCAACCAATTGTTTAAACAACTCAATTTTGTTTTAAATATTAATTTTAGATGTTTACCATTGTTTCGTTCACATTTTAAATGGGTTCAAAATATAATTGAGTTTCAACTCTCAAGCAGACCGTTCTTAAAAATTATCAATGTTTATCAATGAGTTATAGAACATCCATGATCGAAGGGGTGGTTTTCTCTTAATTGATTACGCCAAAGCGTTAGGTGTGACTGTCCAAAACGTTCTGATTTTATTGTGATTGAAAAGTCCCCCAAAGCCTCACACGCGAGGTACTGAGGATTTGCTTATTGAGCATTAATCGAGCTACTTGCTTTAATCGCGGCGAGGTAAACGAAGTTTAACTTTGATCACAGATTGGATAACTGTTGTTGGTTGTGCTGATGATGTTGATGGCGTTGATCAATTATGCGGAAAGCAATTTCAGTTACTTATGTAAGTTAATTTAAGTCCAGAAAACTATTAAAAAAATAATTGCCTTCAACTTTGGTATTGTCGTCACAATCATTATCTTAAAAATATCTGATTAAATCATGATTAAATCACATCTGAAAGAATGTGTGAGAAATGTTGTGTCAGATGTAAAAAATTACCTTTTGTGCATGTGTAACCTTAATTATTCCATTAAAAAAATTAAGTTAAATTAGGCCGTTTTAAATATTTTTCAAAGTTTATGTCGCCCTAATTGCAATTTCATTTTTTCATATTTTTTTATTTTTTGACCCCCCCCCCCGCCCTCCACTTTGGTCAGAGCCGCGGGACATAAACTTAAAAATATTTGCAACGGCCTTACATAGAAAAAGATATTCAACCATAAAAAAAAAACAAAAATTAGCTTATTTTGCTGTGTCAAATTGTAGGCAAAACTACTCAAATTTTCAATGGTCCTATATTTTGTCACTACCATACCATGAAACCAGTCCCTACTGAATGCTCTCTTTACTGCTTTGCATCTTTCTCTGATCGGCTTATATGTGATTAACTTAGATAAGCCGACAGCTATTTGTCTCTTCTACACAGTGAAAAAAAGTTTTATTTTTGAATGATGAAAATTTGTTGTTTGATAAAAACCTCTTTTTTATGGAATTAAACATAAATTTAAGTATTTCAAATAATACTCCACAGAAAATTGAAATTTTAGATTGTTACCTATGTTTCAAAAACATTTTTAACTCACAATATGTCATTTAATGTAGTTTTATATTAGGGGACCATCCATAAACCACGTGGACACTTTTTTGGGAATCTGTAACTGCCCCCTGGTGAACAATTTTCCATACAAAAAAGTTTTTGTATGAATCGTAAACAATCGCCATACCCCCCCCCCTTCTTTTAAAAAGCCAACGTGGTTTATGGATGGTCCTTAGCAATCTAAACTCTAAATTATAACTTTTTCGCTCAAAACTGGATTTTTAAACATTTTTAATTGCAATTTTCATTAAAATTAATACAAAGTTTGAATTGGCTGATTTAAACAAAAGCCAATTGCAAAATTGTTGGCTTGATTTCAAAAACCTGACAGTATTTTTTTTCCGGAGGATTTAAAATATTGAAATCCCTGCTTGGCGGTCGTTTCTTTGCTAGATTCGATTCCTTGATAAAGGGTGTATTGTATTATCTCAGGCTTTATCAGACATCTTAGGGGAGACAAATGAATGAAATATGAAATAAAGCAATAGTTAAGTTAAAAATGAAATTGTCACTGAGCCTGCTTGATACATGCGTAAATTTATATATTTTTTTAAATTAATGTAAAGTTACAAGCAGTTTGAGTTACTTAAAAATTTCATTTAATTTCATTTCATTAGGTTGCTTTAACAATTACATTGGTGCAGTTGTTATCCTGAGCTGAGATATGGACTACCTTTCAACAGCTGATTTGTTCGAAATGGGAAGAGAGTTTACTGGTACTAAGGAGAACGAATTGGACAGAGAAGGAAAAAAAAATGCAAAAATAACCTTCGAAATAGCTAATAGATGTGGTATAGTTAGAGAAAAGGAGTCACTAAAAAATTATTTTGCTTTTCTATGAATTATGAGAGCAAAAAATTCTGATTTCAAGAGATCGTATGAATTCAAGGACATTTATTCATAAATTTGAATTTGGAGCCAACAGGTTACAGATAACATGTTGTTTTTAATTATTCCTCGGTTGAAAATTTATTTCGATGATTTTTACAACTTAGATGAGTTATTTTACCAGAAAAATTTGAAAATCAGCTAAATAAATGATAATTTCATCATTTCCAGATGTAAAATTACAGTTTTTGTCACACAAATCTGTTTCCATTCCCAAATGTAATGTTACCATATCTTTTCTGTATAAATCACATTAGAAAACTGAAACTCAAAACCTATTTTAAAAAAAATCAATATTGGTTGAATCAAGAGACCAAATTTTAGAAATTTTATAGTTATGGATGTTATGGAATCTGGTAAAAATGTTTCATAACTATATTGTTTTGGCTTTATTGAAAATCGATGAGTAGGTGCTGTTATTTGTTTCTTCAAAAGCGATAGTGTATGGAGTAGGGTGCCCAGAAAAAATGACCCCCTGCTCCATAAGCGGAAAAAGGTTTTTTGGGTTATTTTGAGCATCTGTACAAATTTTGAGCGAAATTGGATGAGATTAACACATTGATACCCGAGCCTAAAGTTTGCGAAAAAATGTTTTTCATACAAAAATGACTTTTTTAAATCGCTAATAACTTTTCAGGATCGAGTTTTACAGCTTTGGCATGTTGTACAAAGTTGTAGAGCATTAAATTTCCAATGGGAATCTCACTTTTGGGAATAATTTGATGGAAGTAGCGCAACCTGCAGACCAAACCGTAAGAAAATTGGGTTTTCCATACACTTTTTCGATTTTTTCCATACAATCTTCACCTCCGAGTATCAATGGGTAAATGATGCCCGATTTGGCTCATATTTGGCCTAGAGTCCTAAAATAGCTCAAGGAACAATATTCAGCTTGTGGAGCGAGGTTTTGAGAAAAAGTCCCATATTCTGAGCACCCTAGTATGGAGCCTTTTATTTAATTAAAAGTTAGTTTATTTATATGAATCTCCAAACGTAATATTTTATTAGTGGTTAAACTTAAGGTTTTCAGTAATTTATTTTTGCTTTAATCAACAATTTTATTTTCAAAAACAAGTTTTATTGTTAAATGTCACAATCTTCTGTTTTGGTTACTGATTAAATATACGCATCAACCCGAGCAGACGGAAATAACGTGGGAATAACATTTTTTGTTATTTGAAAATACTAGGCCAATAACATTTCATGTTATTTATAACAATATTTGTTATTCGCCGTTATGATTTTTTTGTTATTGGATTGTTATTGTAATAACAGACTAATAACATTTTGCGTTATTCTTCGAACAAATCTTTGTTATTATTTTTTGTTATTTTAACAACTAATCCGATCATCCCAATAACAATTGAGTTATTCTTCCATAACAAAAATGTTATTCCCAAGTTGTTTTGACTTTCAACCAATATCAGATCAATAACAAATTTTGTTATGATAACATAAACTGTTATTAAGCTCTTATGCAAAAATGGATTTTTCAAGAATATTCCATAACATTTTTTGTTATTTTAACAGTATTTGTTATTGAAATGGCATGAATTTTGTTATTACCGTCTGCCCGGGAAGAGTAATTGTTGTTTTGTTGATGTAAATTTTTGATAAAATTCGATGAATCGGATTTTTTTTTGTTTTATACTAGTTTAACCTAGTGTTCAACTTTGCTTTGCTGCAAAAACAAAACTAAGAAGCTTGATAACTTTGAATTCTTTTCCCCAGTTACAGCTGCCGTTGTTGTTTGGTTTCATTTTAAATGAAAAGAAAAACTTTGTCTTTCTTTCATTCCAGTTTTCCTCGGCGGGGGGCGAGCGATTACATGTGTTACCTGACATTCATCTCCGGTGGACAGCTCCTTGCTCCCTCGTCGTCGTCTGCAAGTAACTGCCACTAAGTAGTTTGCTCCGTTTGAAGTTCGTTCCGAAAGAAGTATGGAAAAAACATCAAAAAGTGGCTTCGTTCAACTTTAGAAAAGATGCATAGAGTTGCATGTTTTTCTTTTGTTTGTTCGTCACACCACAACAACAACTACTACTACAGAGAGTTACAGAGAGTTACAACAACAACACCAACATCGTCCACGGGGGCAAAAATGGCGCTCATTATGTAACACAACGTTTGCTTCGCTGGTGGGTGGTTGTGCGTTTGTTCGTGTGCTTCGAGGAGGAGAAGATTTGCGCGCTAAATATCCTTTTTTTTCTTGGAAATTGTCCTTGCAGTTTCGCTCGTCACTTTTGTAAGATTCTCTGTGTGCGTGTGTGCTTCTTTTTAATAGCGCTGAACAATTAATTCTCACTTTTCACTGTAAATTATGCTCAGTAATCCTTTCCCGCAATCTCTCTTCTCTACAGGTGTGAAAATATAGATCATCAACACAACAACCACTTTTGATACTTCTGTGGAAGTGTGTATGTGTGTTTGTTCGCTAGCGTATGTGTGCCGTTTAGCCTTTTGTTCCCGCAAAGCCACCACATTCCAAACGGTTGTCGAACGTTAAGGGGGAAACATCGTACCAGGTAGTGCACACATACATTTCACACGTACACAAGCACACTTTTCTTGGTCGTTTTAATCCACTTTGTTTTTGCTTCTGCTTCTTCATGTCGTGTGACGTGCTCATTTTCCAGCAGAGTGCGCGCTTTTCAATTTTTCCCAATCCTCTTGGAAAGATTTTCTTTTCATCAAAGAGTGAGCTGGAGTTGGGAAAATCTCACATGTTTACACAAATCCTCACACACACACACACGTATTACATCAACACCCCCAGAAGTCGATCGCTGCGCCGCCCGTTTGCCTTCAATAAAAATTGACTCATTTCGATGCACGCTCTTTCGTCTTTTCTCACTCGAAACAAGATAAATCACTTGAAATTTCAATTTTGTGCTCGATTTTCCCTCCTCCTCCGCCCAATTTGGGAGCGGCTATTTGCTATTCCGAACACGTGAGCTCCGCGCACTTTTAATCATTAATTTCTCATGTTTCACTTCAGGTGACGTAGGTTACCCAGTGACGTTGGTTTTCGGGAGTGAGAAAGTATCCAGATTTTGTTTTCCACATTTTTTTTCCATCCTTCCAAATCCGACTCTGAAATTTACCTGGACTACGTTTACTGCGCGAAAATGCGTTCGAAAAAATAAACACTAAGCTCACATTTTGGAAGCGTCTCAATCGGTCCGAAAGTTTCCAGTAAAGTCATCCAAATTTTCCTTTTAAAAATCCCATAAATCTGTAGAAAAAGACAACATCAAAAAAGAAAAGTTCACAACGACAGAAAAAAAAAACACACAGACACTGATTTTGCCCCACGAACCCCACCGCACACGCAAAAGGCTGGCAAAGGTCCGTGTGTCCGTTCGCGCCGGATCCCCGGAACGGATAGACTGTGCCGACTAGCTGGCTCTGTGTCCCGCGGACGCGCCCTTCTTCGGCAACAACGGAACTATCGCCGTGAGACACCGGAACAACGGAACAATACGCTGCGCGGCGGCTTTCCAATGTTTGTGTGTGCGGGTGTGTGTGTGCTCGTATGTGCGACGGTGTGCGGGTGTAAGTGTGTGTGTGTGTGGACGAGATACGTGCGGGTGGGTGTATGTGTGTATGTGTGCGTGCGCTCTTCCCGTGTCGGATCGAAAGAGGTCTCCGGCCGCCACCAACTGTGAATTGGTACTGGCAGGGCGGTTGGCCAATTCCGGACGCTATGGGGGCGCCTGTTACACACCGGGGTCGCTCACGTGTGCGCGCGCGAGAGTTCCCCGTGCCGAAAGCAACAAGCGGCCACTCCCGGTTCTCTAGGTCCAGTCAGTGGGTTCGGGTTTGTTGTTGTAACTCAGTGTAAAAAAGGCGCGCCAAAAGCGCAGGAAAACCGAGAGGAAGAGAGAGAGAGTTGCGAAGCTGGAAAATGGGTGATGAGTTACGGGTCGCGTACTCAGCCACGCCGAAGCTAGTGAGATATTTGTAAGAGGGAGTGATGAGAGGCGATGCAATTTGATCGCTCAGTACAACTATGTTGAATTCTTAAGAGGATGGTATGCAATTGGGTACTAAAGCCCTATGTCAATTTTCATGTACAACGGTAAAAAACACGATCAAAAACCATTTCTAATCACTTTTTTTCATTTTAATGCAAAAAAAAATTTTGACAAGACAACATTTTTCGATGGATCAACTATGGTCCCCTAGAAACGAGCTGTCAAGTAGGAGCTTTTCTGTCAAGAAGGATCACGAGGTTAATTTTTTAAAAATTGATTTAAAAATCCATTTTAAACTCTTTGTGGTCATACAAAGGGTCATTGTACTCAGAAAAATAAGCTTTATCGCTGTAAACAATAACATCAGCAATCTAAGCTTCATTTTAGGACCCAATTGGAGTTTGTAGCCAGATTGTGGAATCCATAATATATTGCAGCCAAATGTTTTTTAAACTCTTCAGCACTCATATCCTCTGATTATTATATTCTTTGAATTGGCTCAAATTTGGCCAGGGAGTCCTCCCTCCCCCCCTTCCCCTTCCAAAATCGCTCTGTAAAATCAGAAGACAAAACAAAATTCTTAAAAATTTAAAACGACAATGAAAATTTAAGTTCTATTAATTGTATTCAATTGAAAATGCATTCCCTTGTGTTTTGAATATTTTTTTACATGTTTGCAAGGGAATTCAGACATCTTTTGAATTATCGATGTACAGTACCACGTTTATGTAACAAGTTGCAAAAAGAGGATTTTTTCAGCACGAGTCGGACATTTATCCAACGAGTTTCACCAAGTTGGATAAATACGGAGAGTGCTGAAAAAAACAAATTTTGCAACGAGTTCCATACAACATTTTTTGCTATTCCAAAAAACACACACTGAGTGAAATTTTATGTCAAATTTTCATGTTTTTTGTTAATAAATCGTTTAAAACAAAATAATGTTGAAAAGTGTTACTTTTCAAAGCAAGTGCTGAAAAGTTCAACTTTTCAGCACCCATTTGAGTGCTGAAAAGTAGAACTTTTCAGCATTTATTTTGGAAAGTGTTGTTATTCGATTCTGTTATTTTTGGTACAGAAAAGTAGGCTATTTCGTCGTTCATGAATGACAGGAAAAATGAGTAGTTTCACGACGGAATTGCAAAAAAAGTTTTTTTTCGCTAAAACTTTTATTTTCGCTAAATCATTTTTTTTAAACAAATGTTTGCAAAACAACTGAACTAATGTAAAATGCGTTTTAAAACCCGTTTTTTTATAAAAATGTTTAGACTATGACTTTTTTTTACAATTTTTGTATGTATTTTTTGCCCTGAAACAACGAAATATTTTTGAATATAGCTATTTAAGATTTTTTTAAATGTAATTAAAAAAATGGGGCAATCCATAAACCACATGGGACCACTTAAGTGACCCAAATCCAAGTAGTCGTTGATTCAAAGATTGATCTACCACTAGAATTCTAAATTTGAGTTCGATCTGAGCGCGGATTTCCCTTTTCCTACGCCTTTTAAGTTTGTATGGGGAAAATTGAAAAAAAAAAAATGGAGAAAAGAAACTGTTTTAGGTTTTTAACTGTGGTTGGCGTAAAAGTTGTCAGATTTCATAATTTTTCGGATATAGATTCTTCATTATATTTGGAAAAAAAATCCTGGTCACCCTAATGAAATAATTCTCCTAAGACTGTTTTTTTATATTTCGATGAAAGATTGTGTTTTTTTTAAGGGAGAAGACTCAAGTCTCCATTTAATTTTGATGATGTTTTAGAAAAAATGGGAAAATTGCCAAAAAAATTAGACTAACTTGTGTCTGCTCAAGAGACGGCATTTTTGTTTTTAAGGGGTTACATACATGAGCATAAGCATGGTTGACTGCCATTGAGCTGCTACTCCGTTATTGAAAGATCAGCTGAAGTTAAACAATGAATCAAAAATGATCAGTGGGAGCCAGCCATCCGTTCACTGTTTAGCCTCTGAAGATATCTACTTTATTAGTCAATGCCGGCGCCCTCCCAAGAAGCCTGCAGTTCAACGAAAGGGAGGAATGTTAGTCCGATAGTTGAAGTTGCAGACACATAGTTTTTCGCTATATACTTGTTGATACTGCTTGATACCATTGAATCCACAGCATCTCCTTCAAGCATCACGTGATTAATATTTTTTGGGTTAGTAGGATAAGTTATTGGCTTTTCGATGCCTCCCGAGCTACGACGACTTTCATAACAGACCCGTCGGTTATTTTGCTCCACTATTAACTCAACGATCCAAATTGTCAGTGCGTCTTTCGATCATTATATAGAAATGGCTTTTTCACCATAAAAACTAAAACCTTTTTCGAAAAAATTATAAACAATTCACCCGACGCCGTGACTTCCGATCAACGATGATATAGGAAGGGATTTGAAAATCATAAAACAATTAATTAAGATTATAAAAGCACAAAAAACACCAATAACTCAACGAAAATGACGCTCAAGACACAAATAACTCAGTAAGGCAAGAGCGTGGCCTCGCCTCGACTGAAGTAGGAAACACAATTAACACCCTGTTACTTTGGAACACAATTACTACGACATACTCAACCGGTGGTGTGCCCTCCGATCAACGATGATAAAGGAAGGACTGATATTATCATTGCTAGCAAGAAATAGCACACATAAAAACATGACAAATGGCACACACAAAAAATCACTTTTTACTCCGAATATTTTTTACGACCACGCACTCCCTTAACAAATTATGCACTCACCCTATACTAGAGGTGGTCAAAAAAAAGAGCGAACCGCTCAAAGAGCCGGTTCACTGAAAAGAGCGAACGAACCGTGGCTCACAAAAAAAGAACCGTGGTTCTTTTGCAAACTCCGGTCTTTTGAAAGAACTGTTTCTATATGGCATGATTTTTGTTATAAATGTAATTTATTGAATTTCCGAAATATGTAGCATTAAAAAGTCCAATTCTTGCAAAAATAATTTTTTTTTCAGATTAAAAAAAAAGTTCATCAATACCTAAATATTTTCAAAACTAATGAACTAATACAACTGGGGATGTGAAAAAAGCATTTTAAAACTCTTTTTTCATTAAAATGCTTAAACCATGGCTTGTTATTTTTTTTGTGACCTTGGCCAAAGTTAAGGGACATAAACTTCCAAAAGTATTGGGTACGGTTTAATTCAGGGGTGACCAAAGAATGGCCCGCGGGCCAAACGTGGCCCGCGAGGTGATTTTTTGTGACCACTTGTGAAGTGGTTTTACACTCTTTCAAAATTAGGGTTTATTTTTTACTTTTTTATGCTAATCCTTTTAATTTTATTTTTGTTACTTAAAAACTAATGATTTCTTATTATGTTGATCACCATTTTAGGACAAAGATATTTTATTCAAAAATTAAAACAATTTCATACGATTCAGTGTTTTCAATGCGAGTGGAATAATTAAATATCGTCAAAACATTCAACAAATGTTTTATGTAAATATTTATAAAGCGATCAAATTTGAATTAATAAGAAATCTGTAATAATTAAAATTCTGGCTCTTAACGATTTTCCTAAGTCACAATCAATTTAAAAATAAAATAACTCAGTTACATAAATTGTTCAGATTACATGTCACCATTTTCGAATTAAAAAAAACTTCAAAATCATATTGAAAACACAAGTACATTCAGCCAATAAGGCTGGTACAAATTTTATTTAAAGTTTTTGTCCCCCCCCCCTTTCAGAATTGGCTCGAAAAATCAGGAAGCAGACAAAATATTGTTTCAAAAAACATAAAAAAATTCATTGAAAATTTAAGTGGAATCTGCTGAATCCAATCTTAAATGCATTCCCCTGCGTTTACAATCATTTCTAGCAATTTTGGGTTGATTCAAAAATGATATGAATTTTAGAGAATTTTCGTTGTTTGCTATGGCAATATTTTTTTTTCGCGAAAGTTCTTGTTTTCGTCAAATCTTACAATTTTTGAAAACTAATGATGACTAAACTACTCAAGTAGTGCAAAATGCTTTTTAGAACACTTTTTCCATGCATGTGTTGAAACTATGGCTTATTATTTCAATATTCATATTTTGCATCGACCTAACTAAAATAATAAAATCAACAATACCGATAGCAAACTGAAATTAAGATAACGTGATTTCATTTTTCAAATAAACTATTTTGTAAATTTGGCCCGAAAGCTCATTTGAGCTTCAAATTTGGCCCGGCCTCCTGAAACTTTGCGCACCCCTGGCCTAATTTTAAAAATTCCAATGTTAAATAACTTATAAAATCACACGATTCTTGAAAAACCCCTTTTCATCCAAATTTTGTAAAAGAGCGAAAGAGCCGCTGAAAAGCTCTTTCTAAAGAGCGAACGAAAATGAGCGGCTCCTAAAAAATAGCGATTTTGCCCACCTCTACCCAGGGAAGGGAAATAAGTACCTGCACCTGTAGTAAGGTAACTACGATAAGCACCGAACTTTAAAATATTTGGGTGCGGTGCTGGTGCATATTTTTAAAACAAGGTAACTATGACTTGTCTTTTTTGTTACCACAGAAAAAATAACTGTTATCAACATTGTCATTTAGAACTTGGTTTTTGGTCAGTTCCCAGCAGATTCTGTACTTCTTGAGGAGCAATGGCATGTTACAAAATCAAAAATCAAATTAATCGCTCTACAGCATTGCCTTGGCGTTCTCGATTGTGAGATTCCTACTCGAAACTAGGTGTCCGAAGGCTTGATTGTTGAGGCAATTGCAAACCTCTTTTTACGCCTTAGCTTCCATCCACCTGGGATTCGAACTGACGAACTTTGGATTGTTAGTCCAACTGCCTACCAGCGACTCCACCGAGACAGGACCCAGGGAGACCGGGACCAACATTTACTTCCCGTCCGACGGAAGGCGTGATCAGACACATCTCGTCTCGAAAAATGCCACCGGGACCTTCTGGGATCGAACCTAGGCCGACTGGGTGAGAGGCAATCACGCTTACCCCTAAACCACGGGTCCCGGCCCATGTTACAATGTGGCCATAACTAGACATCAGTGACTGAATTGTGAGTGTAGATCTTGAGAAGAAAACGGCTTCGAGTCCTATTTTTGAACAGACTTGCGAATTGGTAAAAAAAACACTGCCTTCAAGCGACTTTATTTAAACTTCAACCCGGAATAGGGTCAATTGGCGTGGAGGCACCAAATCCTTTAAAAAGATGAGACAGAAGAATGTGAAATTGAACCGTGAGTAATACAAGATGTTGTTGGTGGAGCTATTTAAACTTAATGAAGAGCCAATTTGAACGCTGGACACAATCCCCGATCTCTATGAGAAACGTTTCAAAAATGTCATCCGTCAATTCTCGCAAGGCCAAATCCGTGCTGAGGGAAATGCTGCGGCAATTCTTCCAGTTTTCAAAAAAATGCAAGAAGCAAGAAGAATGACATTTAAACTAAGAGCTACAGCTATTATCTTCATATCTACATACAAATTTCATCAACCTAATGCCGAAATTTAAAAAAACGTTGCAAAAAATAAGCACCTTCAATCTGGGGTGCTTATATAAGCACCCAAAATAATGGGTACTGGTGACAACTAAAGCACTGCACCTTTGATATTTCGCAAACCATGGTGCCTATGTTCGTTCCCTGCCTCTACCCCATACTAACAGCGACCCAAAAGCACACACGTCCCCACTTCTAGCGCACCAATCTTTAAGTGTAACCCCATGTAGAAAATCTCAAAATTTCATATTACAGAAAATTTATTAAATCCACTAAAAAGAACACGAAAAAATAAGATCGTGTAAACGTGAACAAAATTCATACCATCGGGAACCAGGAAGTATAATGTTCAAAGCTCTTTTAAACTTGATATTGAGATTTCTGCCTGATTCCCGATGGTATGAACTTTATTCACGTTTACGCGATCTCATTTTTGCGTGATCCCTTGTACTCAACCATCCTAAAAATTGCCCAATTCATTTGTAATAACCTCTACGAGATACATATTTTCAGAAAATGTTATTTTTGGTTATATACAGACAAATATTGGTTTGAAGTGAAATGTCAAATAGTAATTTATGATTTCAAAATTCATGAGTTAAGCACACGATTTTGGAATAATTAACCATCGTTGCCGTATTTCGTTTAATTTAAAAAAAAACTTATGTCTATTTGTGATTTAAAATAGTTAAAAATTTTCTTGAATGCATACGACTCTCAAGATGCTGAGAAACCAAACGATGCAACATTATCCTTATCAGCTCCAAAAGTACACCAAACCGTTGAGAGTTTTCCTTCTAATCTGAAATCATCTACGTTGAGTAACAATCCCTTCTACTCTTCTTACGAGCTGACGTTTGTTATTATTGTAATCCAGAGGGAAAGAGAGTGAGCGCTTAGAGAGAGTGAGAAAAAGCGCGCGCGTAACTCACCAAGAGAGCAGAACACTCAGCCACACCGCTTTTATGGTTTGTTTTGCCCTTCCAGCGAGGAAAATTTTCGCGAGTTTCATACAATCTCAACTTTACAGCGAAAAGATGCTGCGATGCACTGGCGCTGTTTTAGTGCCGCTCTGCTGTCGTGGGATGCAAATAGTAGTAAAATCGCGTTTTCCCCATTACGAGGAGGGATGCAATGCAACGGAATTATCCTTCCTGAAATGGGGTCGGATTACGGCGGGTGGAATGCCGAGGGACGAATAATCGCTGGTGGTTACATCATAAAACACGTCGCAAAATGAGTTACGGTCGTTTTTTTATGGGCACGAAGAAGGGAGTAACCCGCGCCGACGATCGTTTAAAACGTAATTGACAATCAGTTGTTTCAATTTGCAGGTGGTTCAGCAGAGGTACTAAACTGTGTGACGGGTACAAGTCCATCTCCGCCCACATCCGGGGACAGAGCCCGGAGATGGGTTTTTGCTCGTACCGTAGATTTGGAAGCCATGAGGGCGGATGAGTTATTTACTCTGTTTTAATTGCTTGCTTGTTTGTGTTTCGGAATAAAGAGTGTAATGCCAATGCAAACCTTGAACTTTTTTAGTAAGTGGTCTGATTTAGCTTAAAATTGGATTAATTTTAGGTTTTGGTATTAGAGTGATGCCAAGAATTACGGTCTCTATGTTCAGAAGAGTTAACTGATGAACATTTTTCTGTTAAAACTAATTCTAACTGTTTTATCCCGATATGATTGAATTTCAACCGGCGATCCACCTCTTGGCCATCCTTGAACTGCCCCCAGCCCAACACCAAGTGGGTGGTTGTTCCACTCGGTCGAAGCTCTACAAAGTCGAAGACCACCTGCTGAGTCAACACAAAGGAACGCGTCGTCCTAGCACAAGCCTTAACCTCACCTAATGGTCTCGTTCAAGGCGTGGGAGGCCGTCACCGCCAAGTCTGGTGTTCTAGGACCTAGGCCGAGAACCCCCACCCCCCCCCCCCCCTCTTATCCCATAACGTGTACAACACATCCACGGACGAAATTCGCGAGGCAATATGATTTAACGGAAAACAACGCCTTACCGCAATCACTCAGAGAAAATTGTGGTCACGAGTTGTGTTGTCCTTGGTCCTTGGTGGGGGTGTGGTCACTCACGGGCACTCTCACTTTCACCGGTGCGACCTCGCCGGAGTTTGGGCACTCATTTTCCAGTTATTTCCGTTCCGCGCCCGAACCGGTCACGTGAATCAGCGTCGGAACCCACCGCCGACGACGGGGTGTGTTTCGGCAAATTGTTGCACATTTGTCGTACAATTTTCCGGAGCGAACTGGAACTCGCGCGTGGGAACTCACCGGAATCGAGCGTGCGTCGGACGGCCGGCGTCCTTTGGCCTTTGTGTTTTGGGAGGTCTCCTCCGGAGCAGGTTCGCGAGGAGCCCGTTTCGCGCGGCAACTCCAACACTGAGCAGTACACACGCTCTGGTGTGGTGATGTTGCTCATGATTAACATTAAATATTAAAGCTTGTGATGCCATTTGGTTGCCAAACCTTGGGAAAGCGAGAAGGGAGGAGGGTCCAAGTAAACAGCCGTGTGTGTACACCCGGGACACCGGAGGAGTTTCTCCGGGACGGGTGGCAAAAACGGGTCGAGGCTACCTGTTGATACTGTTGTTGGTTGTTGTGGCGCTCTACTTCAAACAGTATATTCATCACCATGTGTGTGGGGTTTATTGGGGAACATGCTGGCTGGCTGGCCCCAGCAGAGAACTCCCGAACCCGAACAGAACCGGGTCCGGGCAGATGCAACAACTGGTCCCGGAACATGCTTCAGAGGGTTTATGAATAAATTAGCTGCACCTGTTGATGCCAATTTGGTACGGCATCAGAAGAGGACAAAGAGGGGGTGATGGTGGTGTGAGGATAAATGTTTTGTGAGTATGTATTTCTGTGCTATGAATAATTCATTCAACTGTTGGTTTTAAAATGATGTGTTTTTGTGATGATGGGATTTGCATGGAGCAAAAGTTCAGTTTGCTCAGTCAGAATTCAACTGGGTTATATTTGCACTCATAAAATTTACATACATGTCGGGGAAATACAAATGCTTTAATAAATCAGAAGTCATAAACAGTTGGTTTTCTCTTTTGAAATTCCTGAAATTGAAAAAAAATATTTTCATAAAAAGGAAAAAAAATAAACAAAATTTAAGAAAATCTCAAATATTTTGTAAATTACAATATAAATTATAAGCCCATGTGAATTATATATAAAGTTTTATTATCCCTATCCTCTTTGAAATTATCTCAAAAAATCAAAGATCTAAACAATATTTGTGTAAATTTGTGTAAAGTGTAAATTTTCATTTACTTAAAACACTTATGCAGACGATTCATATCTATTTTTAAAGCGCTTTTTCGTCAAATCAGGAATGTTTTTTTTGGAAAAAAAATCTACGTAACCAAAAAATCATTGACTTTCTTGGATGCAATGTTTACAATATTTTGATGCTTTTTATTTCAAAACGATTTGAAAAATAGGCTTGTATTTTATTTATTTTTTGCCTCCAATTTATTCTGTAATTTCCAAGCTAAAATTTATAATTTTAAAAGTTTTGAGTCTTTTTCCAATCTGTAAACTCAAATATTTGAGCTTGAAAGGCTAAAATTTTAATCAAAATTGAAGGTTGAAAATTTGGATGATACCTATTATGAAACATGTGAAATTTAACAGAAACTGATGAAAAGTCAGCAGTTCTTAACGTAAAACTACACATTATTTTTAAACATAAAGCTGTCACCAATCTCTGATGAAATATTACCATCATATTATTGAATGTGTACACAAAATGTTTCATAAAATACCTTATTTTTTTTAAATACTCAAACAAAAAAAATAATGCAAGTAGAGCAATTCTCTACGAAATCGGTCTTTTTTCCTTAATTTATTTTTTTTTTGTATTTTTTAATCCGGCTGAAACTTGTTTGGTGCCTTCGGATGCCCAAAGAAGCAATTTTGCATCATTAGTTTGTCTATATACTTTACCATACAAATTTGGCAGCTGTCCATACTAAAATGATATATGAAAATTCAAAAATCTGTATTTTTTGAAGAATTTTTTTGATCGATTTGGCGACTGAAAACGGTAAAAAAATTGTGATATTTAATTTCACTTTCACAATTTCACTGATATGATTCAGGGGACATCAAATGCAATCCTTTCAGAATATCCAGAATGGGCAGTAAACCTTTGACCGAGTTGTAAATTTTAGAATCAATACCGATTTTTCAAAAAATCAAATTACTGGTAGCAAAAATTTTCAACTTAATTTTTCGATGTAAAATGATATTTTGATAAAGTGCACCGTTTTCAAGTTATACCCATTTTTAGGTAACTTTTTTAAATAGTCACAGTGATCCATTTTTCAAAATTAGTGCCCATTTTTGCCCACTTTTGAAAAAGCATATTTTTGAAGAGCTGAGAAAATTCTCTTCGTCCGATTCAAAGAGATAAAATACTAAACAATCGTAAAATTTTCTGATCTTTTCGAAAATATTTTCTTTAATTTAGACTTACAATTCAAAAGGGCCAAACATTCAATTTTAAGATACGAATTTTTGAATTTTAGAGTATCATTTTTGTATGGGCATTTGCCAAATTTGCATGGAAAATTATATAGACAAACTAATGATGCAAAATGGCTTCTTTGGGCAAAATATTGTGCACAGGATTCGCATCTATTTTGGAAGCGTTTTTTTCATCGAATCAAGTTTTTTTTGGGAAAAATAAACGCTAAACTAAACAAAAAAATCATTGACTTTCATTGATGTTTTGATACCTTATACTTCAAAACTTTTTAAAAATAGGCTTGAAATTCATTTTATATTTTGTTTTCAGCTTTGATCTCCATAAGGCGACAAATTGAAAAAAGACTTAAAATTAAAGAAAAATTTGTAAGAAAGTTATTTCGTTATTTACAAACTAGAATCAATGAATTTAAAAGTTTTGAGTATTTTCCAATCTGTGATCTCAAAAAGAGTAATGTTTCAAGTTTTTTTTTCTATATTTTTTTCTGTTTTTTAGAAAACGGTGTATACAGAGACGACCAAAATATTACATCTAATTGTATTGGAATTCACAACAAGTTACAAACTTACTATTCTTGATGGCAATTTGGATGTTTATGTTCAAACAATCGAAAATCTCAATTTTTTGTTGAAAAACATGATTAACGTAGTTGCTGTGATTCGCCCCACATGTGTTGATTCGTTTATACTTTTTAACGATTTTTTTGAAAAGCATTTCAGACAAAACAGAAAAATAATCATTGAAAAATATTTGCAACGGTCTGAAACATAGAACGCTTCGATAGAAAACATTTTGTTAAGTTTATTAATAAATAAATGTAAGTACACAATAGAAAAAGTTTCATTAAGGAAGGTTGACAATTTGGATGGTTGAATATTGAATTTTGAGTAATTTTACCTATTGTTGTTGTTTTTCAGTGTGTACTCAACAAATTTCATAAAAAACCTTTTTTTTAAATATCCAAATTTTAAAAAATTGCAGGAATAATCTTGTCTTCACAAAATTTCGAATTTTTAGAAAATACTGGAAAAATCATTTACAATAGGGTATCAAGCAACATAATTTTTATGGGTTGTCATGCCAACTAAGTACTCTTTTTGACTTGACCTCCACCGATTTGGACCAAACTTGGTGAGATAGTCAACAGAAATCTCATGTTTGGTGCCAATTGGACTCTAGTTTTGGCACCACCTATGTATGTAAATTTTGTATTTTTTAAGATAAAAAAAAATTCTTCACGTTACATTTGGCAGAAGATTGTATTTAAGATAAAAATAAAATTATAGGCCTAAAAATACACGCAAATATTAATTCTTTATAGTTTAATTTCAATTAAGTTTTTTCATACCTAATTTCCATTTTATTTGGATTTCAGTCAACTATCGACAATGGAACCTTCCCTGCATGTTTGGCACAAATCGGTGAGTCCAAAAGTATACTCATTTGACATGGAATGATTCGTATAGATTTTCACTGAACCAGAGTTTTTTAAACACTAAAATTTTCATTATGTTTAATATAACAATAAAAAAAACCCAGAATTTTTTATAGATTTTTGTAAAATTAATTTTTTTTAGTAAAATACTAAAATTTTCACAAGTTACGTTTTTTTAAATTACTCTGAAATGAAAGGCGTACTCAAAATTCCGAAAAACGTTTC
This sequence comes from Culex quinquefasciatus, assembly GCF_015732765.1. Lineage (NCBI taxonomy): Eukaryota > Metazoa > Arthropoda > Insecta > Diptera > Culicidae > Culex > Culex quinquefasciatus. The sequence continues at coordinate 175,335,229 of NC_051863.1, forward strand.
CATTTCCATCACAAAAAATAGCCCCAAAATCGATACCTAATTGATTTGTCGTACGTTCCACAAAAAGTAAATCAGGAAAAAAAGCGCACGCACGCCAAACACACCCCATAAAAAGCCAAATCAAATCCTCGGCCCATAAATTCCGCTATCGATGCCGGTGCACGTGAGGCCGTGAAGCCTTGACCGGGGGGATGGACAAACGAAGGAAAAAAAAATAAGAAGAAAAAAACCTCCTCCGGCCGGAATCGATGGCCTCGAGGCTACCGCCCCAAAGGAAGGAGTGTAGAACCGGGGATCTCCGAGATTCGATGCGTTAATGGACTTGTGCTGTTTTTCCTGCAACTTCAGACGCATAACTCTTTTTTTTTCCTTCGAGCAAGTGTGTAAGAGTGTGAAGAGCAAGATTGTGTGAGGGTGTTTGTGTCTGTGTGCGTGTGCATAAGTGTAAATGTGTTCAAAGTGGGGACAACTTTACGAGGATGGAATGCCTCGTAAACAGCTCCTGCGTTGGGTTCTACAGAGTGAAAAACCTTTTTGGTCTAGTTTGGAAGAGGAAAGGCATTCACAGTTTAAGGATGGCCATGGAAAAGCTCGAAGTAGCACTGTTACAAGTTTCAAATTTCATGTTTCAAGTTTCAATTTTCAACGTAAAACCTTCATTTTTTTACTGCCCACATCCAACGCTTGAACATCCCAACTACTGGCGTAGGTCGTTCTTGGGTATTTTACGAGCTGGCCAACTTTCCAACAGCTGCTCGAACACTCCCTTGAAGGACTCGACTAAAATGCACTTTCGGCACTTGCTGGCAGTCTACGTGTCCTACGGCTATCGGCATCGCCAGCCGACACAGCCATCGTTCCCTAGTTTTGCCTCGGGTTAGGATAATTGATTCAATTAAATATTGAGCAAGTCATAAAGTGTGACGCCCACCCCTTCTCCGGTTTAGGTAATAGTTTGGACGTCGGCGGCTCCGTTATCCGCTTACGGGACCTTAGTCAACGTTTTTGCAACTTTCCCCCAGAGTTGGACACTTTGGTTGGGCGAGTTGTAAAAGTAGGAAATAGCTTCATCGTAAAGAAAATTTCGGTCAAAAGTCTTCCGCAGTTTGGACCGCACTTTGGCTATATTTCTATTAAAAGCCAAATAGAGGTTTTAGAGGGGGGATCAACCAAATTGGTGTAGGTTTGTACATAATTTGGAAGAAAAAAAAAATGAATTAGGTTGTGACTTGAATTCATTCAAACATTGCGAATCTCCTCAATACATTTCGAATTTTAGTAGGATTCTTTTAATTTTTTGACTCATATTTTTCGATCTTTCTTTATAAACCAATACAAAAAAAGTTTTATGCAAATTTGAATCAAATGTTGTCCTTTTTCTATTGGTTTTATTATTTTAAATATTGTGGTTTGTTTTTATTGAGAAAAAACATATCAAATCTAACAATCCATGGATATTTTTTCAATAAATTATTGCTTTAGTAAGAATTGAACTAATATGTTATTATTTCAACTTAAATGAACAATAGACCCACACATTTTATGCTTCAAAAGCATTATAAGAAATAGTCTCGTCATTATTTGAATACAAACTAAAGGCCTGTTGTTGCGTCTTGCTTACTAAACTTTATTTAAAAATTTATAAATTTATTTCTAAAATTATCACAGTTGTGCATCTGCGGAAACAATATTTGAAATATTTTTCCCCTTGAAGTGATTTTTCAATCTGTTATCTTAAAATTCATTTTGTAATCCTTAATACATCTTCATTTGTTTTGAAAATGAAAACCAGTAATATATATTTTTTTTAATTTTCTTCAACATTTAACAGTTTTATGAAATTTTGATTGTCATATTTTTTTATTTTCCTCAAACTTTTCGGATGGCTTCGCTTTAAGCAGGAATCTTGCGACATTAGGTCTATTCCCGTACTTGCAGAATTGCAGAATATCTGCAGTTTCTGCAGAATTCTGCAGCCAACATAAGTCACTTTTTTGCAGCACGTTCCCATACTTTTCAGCACGCTCTCTTCATCTCTCTCTTTTACAGAAGTTCTGCAAGGAGAGAAGCGGCAAAATTTTTGCCTGGGTAGCGCGTTCCAGTACTTTTTCTCAAAAAAAAAAAAATTAAACACGTTAATTAAGAAATGTGGAAATGAAGAAATCCATAATTAAAAATATAAAAAAAACTAATATTTCAAATTGAGAAACTTCTAATCTAATCTAATCTAACCCTAGCGCAGCCAGTCTTTCGAGGGCATCCTGGAAAATGCCTTAGGTTGATTAACGCCTAGCATCCTCTTGTCATTATTAACAATTGCAGTGCCCAATGCAATAAATTGCTTTGAAACATCACAAACGTTAAAGCGGCCAGGCCAACTGCGTAAAGTTTACCGCAAAGATGATTCTTTGAATTGGATTGAGTTTGAACACGAATGTTCAAACAACAACACATTTCTGAATCTACAGGGGAGGAAGAAACGTGGGGATCCCCCGCTCACGTTCCTGTTTGTTTAGGCAAATTATCGTTGGGAGCCACCATGCTAAGAAGTTTTGGTGCTCCGGGACCCTCGAGGATGGGACACTGTATTTCCACAAATGCCCTGGACACTATTTGCCGTGGTTATAGCGCCACAACTCGCTCATAATATTTCAAATTGAGAAACTTAAAAAAAAATTAAATCAGATATTCGAGAAATTTAAAAATGCAAATAATTATAACAGAAAAAAATAATAAATCACAGATTCAAAGCTTACGAAATAAACTAATTGTTTCAAAATGTTTCAAATTTAAAAACAAATTAAAAGAAAATTAAGTTGAAAAATAAAATTCGAAATAAAAAAACAAAAGTTTGGATATTTATGAGTTCAGAACACCAAAAATTCAAAAGCTACAGTACAAAATAATGATATAAAAAATTTAAGAAATTATAATTCGAAAATAAGTAAAATTCAAAAAAAAAAAAATCAAAGATTTCAAAACTCAAACATAAATAAAATAGAAACAGTCAAAATTTCCCATCTCTAAATCCTCTAAATTTGAGTTTCTAACCTAAAATATGACTCCTAAAATAGTAGTTTATGCAACAAGTTGCAAAAAGATGATTTTTTCAGCACGAGTCGTACATTTATCCAACGAGGTTCACCGAGGTGGATAAATACGAAGAGTGCTGAAAAAAATCAAGTTTTGCAACGAGTTCCATACAACATTTTTTTGCAATTCCGAAAAACACACACTGAGTGAAATTTTAAGTCTAATTTTCATGTATTTTGTCAATAAATCGTTTTAATCAAATTTTTTTTGAAAAGTGTTACTTTTCAAAACAAGTGCTGAAAAGTTCAACTTTTCAGCACCCATTTCACTGCTGAAAAGTAGAACTTTTCAGCATTTATTTTGAAAAGTGTTGCTATTCGATTCTGTTATTTTTGGTACAGAAAAGTAGGCTATTTCGTCGTTCAAGAATGACAGGAAAAGTAAGTTGTTTCACGACGGAATTGCAAAAATGTGTTTTTTTTTTATGATTCAAGATGGTGCAGAAAATGAAAGTTCTTGAATTCAAGAATTTAAGATTTTAACAATTTAAGAATTTAAGAATTCAGGAATTTATGAATTTAATAGTTTCAGAGTTTCAGAATTTCGGCAAAATTACATCATTTTTTCGGTTTATATAAGAATACAAACCAGGCATAAAAAACTACCCTAAAATCATTTATTATTACAACTAATAATAAAATGCTTGATTTCACCCAACTTGCAAATTTTATGTAAGCGTGTACTCAACATCCATCACACCAAATTGCAGTAACTTTTCAACAAGAAAGAGAAGTGAGAGCTTGCAGAAAAGTACGGGAACGGTTTTGCTGCAACTTCTACCTCTCTCACTGCAGAAGTTCTGCCTGAGAAAAAAGTAACTTTTGTTGCAGAAAAGTACGGGAACGCTCTTCTGCCGTTTTTGTGCAGGATTACAGAATTCTGCAGTACGGGAATAGACCTATTGATTCGTCCATACAAGCATCCAATATTGGCATTCTAAAAAGATACGTGAATAATTGAAAATCTGTATCTTGGACTGCTATGGACTCTTTTTAGGATGTTGCAAAGATTTTTTCATCCAGATGTTATGAATAATTCTCATGATTTTTTCCATGAGTTCATACATCTTAGATATTTTTAATATTATTATAACTGTAATTTTAGGTATCTTTATTTCAAAATATGGTAAAATAATGCGTAAAGTTGGATTGTCCCTGGACCTCGTCCAGGACCCACCAAATGGAAAAACTTTAAATAACATTTGTGAATGCCTGATTGAAAACAGCTGTAATTGTTGTGGTTTTGTTGAGCGTTTTAACAGAATGCTTTACTGTGAATATGAAGAGACGAGTCGTTCTTTTTGATTCCGTTATATATGAATACAGAAATCGTGTATAAAGCTTGCTACTACCAAGGGTAATTAATATTTACTTTGATTTTATACTGGTAATTAGGTATTTCATTCATTACTTAGTAAATCATGGTAATTAGATTTTTTTTTAATATTTAGTAATTAATTTTTTTTGAGTCATTCAAGTAATTTTTTAATTGTTTTTCTTCAACGAAACTTTATCATTTTTATTTATTATCTATTATAACAGTGTATTTTTATATTTCAAGTAAGAGTGTCAAACAAAGATTTTAAAAAGCAAGCATGTAGAAGGCCTTATTCACCGTAGTTCTCTCCTAAAGCTTTCCTAAAAAAAATTCGTGTTGTTTAGCGAAGCTGATTTAAAACAAAAGGTTACACCATGATATATTACCCAGTGAACAATGTTTTGTAAATTTTGGATTTATTGAATAATTTTAAAAATATGAAATTTTGTGCAAGAATTTCATTAGATTTCATGATTTTTTTTATGATTTTCCTTCGAATAGGCAGTCAAATTTATTTATTTATTTAAGCAAAGTTTCAAATGATAGCCATTTGAATATCGTATAAAATAAAAATGAGTTTTTATTGTATTTTTTATAATCTGGAGAAAATGACAGTCTTGCAATGTCTCTTTTTTAAGAGCTGAGCTATTTTTCTGAAAAAAAAATGCAAATATTTCTGAGACAAACGTTTCAATGTTAAAAATCAAACTTAGTGAAACTAGAATCGACTAATATTCATATGCAGAAATTTAATCCAATGTAAATGTCACATTATCCGTATTTTTGATAACGGAATAACGGATACGCTTGAAAAAAAAAACATACAAAATAATGATAAACCAATGTTCAAAAAACCTTTTGAAAAACTTATGGTTATTTTGTTGAATTTCACAGTTTTTATCAAGAGTTTGGCTTAAAAAATAAGGCGGCTTTTATCTAACGACTTGCATTAAACTGAAACCAATTTTAAATTAATCAATTTATTTTTTTTTCATGTATTGTTTTTGAAGTTTTTTCGACGAATCAAATAAAAAAATAAAATATGCCTGCAATTTGTTTCAAAGCTACGCTTTCAATTTTTCGCTTTTATGATAAACTCGACTTCAAAAAACGTAAGTCAACTTAATTAATCTTCTTTTGCAATTGATTGATAAGTGTCCGGTTGATTGAAACGTGAAACATAATGGAATTTAGAATCAGATAATGAACTGGAGCAATTCCAGCCCAAAACAGTATTTTTTTAGGTACTGTTTTCTCGACCCTCTCCGATTTCAATGAAACGTTGTAGACATGTTATTCTAAGCATATATAAGCCATTTTTGTGTATATGGAGCCAGTTTCACTCGATAATGACGTTTGAAAAGGACGTAAGTGTTTTAAATATTTTTGTGTTTCGTAATTTAAATATTGCGGTATCTCGAAGCCGTTGTATCGTATCAAAAAGTGGTCAAAGACAAACTTGTAGGAAATTTGACGGGCTTTTCGAAAAAAATACACTGAAAGAAAAAAACACTTCACTTTTATGGGATTTTTTTATTTTTCAGTATAATAGTCAAATTTGGAGGTGAGCCCACGATTTTTTTTTTCGTTCAAAATTTTTGTGTAAATAGCCTAATGTTACAAAAAGACTCACGAAAAATGCAGGATGGAGCGACTCACCTAAAAAAAATCATTTACTGAAACTGTTTTTTTTAAAGTGCTCTAAACATCAAAAATTTCAAAAACCGAACATGAGAGTCGATTCTCTAGACAATTTTACATATAAGTCTCCATATTGACCACTGTCCTAAGTCCATTCCTTGTAAAGTTACAGCGGTTTGAAAAATAAAAATGTTGAAAAAATAGGTTTTTTTATGGTTTTTGGCCATTTCTATATGACTGACTTGATTTTTCAGCCTCAAAAATATTTTTACCGGAAAGCGCTGTATCTTCACAAGAGTTGGACATAGGGCAATGGCCAATATGGAGACTTTTATGTAAAATTGTCTGGGAAATTGATTCTCACTATCGATTCTTGAAAATTTTGACGTTTAGACTAAAAAAAAACAGTTTTAGTCAATGATTTTTGTAATATTTTTAGGAGAGACATACCATCCTGCATTTTTCGTGAGTCTTTTTATCACATTTTAGGCTTTTTTCACAAAAATGTTGAACGAAAAAAAAATCGTGACATCATCTTAAATTTACCTTTTAAACTTATAAATTGAAAATTCTCCTAAAATTGGCGTGTATTTATCTTTCAGTGTATTTTTTTTCAGAAAGCCCATCAAATTTCCTACAAGTTTGTCTTTGACCACTTTTTGATACGATGCAACGGCTTCGAGATACAGTAATTTTTAAATTACAAAATACAAAAAATATTTAAATAACTTACGCTCTTCTCAAATGTCATTTTTGAGTACAATTGGCTCCATTGACACAAAAATGGCTTATATAGACCTAGGATAACATGCCTGAAAAGTTTCATTGAAATCGGAGAGGGTCGGGTTCAAAAGTACCAGAAAAATTCCCGATTTGAGCAGGACAAAGACAAATGATTTTTTTGTGTATCGTACCTTTTCAAAAGTTGCAGAGTTGAAAATTGAAATTTAACAATTTAGTTTTTAATACGTTCCTTAAAAGTTAAACCTTAAACCTTATAACAAAACTGAAAGAGGCAATTTGCATAGATTCACCACTAGAATTTAAGTTTTAGCTGCCTGCTTTGAACGTTCCAACAACATTAGGAAAACTTTATCTGCTCCCGCTGAGCACTTGCTCCCAGAACTCCCGCTAACAACGATTTACACTAAGAGCGGTCATAAATTGTAGGTGAACCCCAAAATGGTTGCAAGTTGCAACAACTTTTGCTCCGTTGATTCCAAAGCGGCCCGACGTTGACTTCTTGGATTCTAAAACTTTGAAAGAACACCTCCCCGAAAGCTTTCGTTTTTCTGTCTCGGCCACGAATCTCCTTGAAAGTTGCCACTTGGTACAGCATCAACATTTTGTTATCTCGCGCAGAAAGATGTTTCAACCATAATTGTAGATCGACAACAGATCAGACAACTTTGAAGAGCAACTCCGGTGAAAGTTTTCGCCCAGCTTCTTCGGAACTTGCAGCACTGTAAGATTCAACAGCGTTCCCAGCGGTGCTATTGTAAATTGTTTCATAGGTCAGCCTGGGCGGAAATCCCAAGTATTTGCCAACTTTTCCAATCTTTTAAAACGTTTCTCGTTATCATGTTCACCACTGGCTCGGGGTTCCCCCCCCCCCCTCCCCGCGAAAGTTTCAACCGACGTTGTCGACGTTGATTCCACGAAACGGAAATCTAAAAACTTTTTCATATTTCCCACCTTTTAAGGGTGGGCCACGCCGTGTGTGTGCGTGGCCGCTCCGACCCACCCAGGAATGTCCTGCTTTTGCAATTTTCCGGTTGTTCCCTCCGCTCAAAGCTTAGCTCGGTAAAGTAGCACCGCATGTACGGCTTTCGGGACTTTGAGAGAGGTACTTGTAATATATTCCTTTTTTTGTGTGGACTTTTTTTTGTGCTGCACCAGGATTGTGGCTGACAAAAATGTGGTAAAGGACAAAAATGCGTTTCTTAGCTCGTTATTTCCGTCGTTACATTGAGGTAAGTTTTGATGCGGTAACAGTTTTGTAATTGTAAGAATTAATATGTTTAAAAAAATATCAACAAAATTTCTTATCTTTTTGGAAAAATCAAAAAAAAAAATAAACTTCTCAAAATATTGCCATTAAAATACTAAAAGGTAAGAAAGGTCTCCCACAAACTCCAAGCAGGATGAATTCATACTTTTCCACTCAGTTTCGTCGTCCTCATAATCGTCTGCGAGAAGAATGTTCGAAAAGGCTGAAAAGATCCAACTTTTTGCTTTTTACGTTCTTTATTCGATGTTTTCCCTCCAGTTTCAGTTCGTATCTTTTTTCCATTCCCAAGATCCAGGGCCGCACCATCGTCGTAGTCGTCAATCTGGAAGACGCGTAAAATACTTGTGCGCTGTTCGTTGGATCCAAATTGAAAAAAATAAAACACACATCCTGGCGGTAAAGCTTGACGCACCAGAAACACTTGAAAGTGATTTAAAAGTATTTTGACGGTGGAAGATTACCCTTTGCTTGAACTACCGCACCGTCGTTCGTTGGAGCTTTTTTAAAGGGGTGTAATTGTCGGGTACTTTGAGGAAACTCAAACTTTTTCAACATTCCTGGGTGGTGTGCTTTTAACCACATAAATGCGTGATGATGTTTTGAGAGTTTTTAACGAGTGCCATGTTTACAGGCAATCCGAGGAAAGTTGATATTTTTTTGAATTTTTATAATTATTTTTTCACCAGTTGCTTTCAATCAAATCAAAAAAAAATCTAGATTACTTTATCAAACAACCAATGACCAATTCCTTACCAAATCGGTCGATTTCGATTTTTGTATTTATTGATCTGACTCATATGGGTTTACCCATATAAGTCTCCATACAATTTTGGCAGCTGTTGTGTGTGTGTGTGTGTGCAACCAACCAATCGGGACCACGCGGTCGCTTCTTACAAATTGAGTTGTTTCCATGTATTTTAGATTTTGAATCTTATACATGCAAATAACTCGCATAGGCATTTGGCAGGTGTTAGCTCTGCCGAGCTTCGGTGACCCATTTCTACGCAGGCTAGCCGTGCGCGAGGTACTTCAGCTTGAATCGACAAGCCCCGCCCTAAAGAACGTTTGCATCAATCGGATTCAAACGTTATTTAGCACTTCCGAGTCCTTGTCAAATGGACAAAGACCCAGCACGTATATAGGTTATAGTAGTAGTATTCCTAATTTTACCAATCCAAAGGACGGGGGATCGAACCCCGGTTCGAGCGACTTTGATGTTTCGTTCATGTTTAGAGTTTCAAAAATTCATATTTCCTGATCTTTCTCGTTTGGAGCAGATGGGAATCGAACCCAGGATCATTCGCTTACAAAGCGAGCACCGTAACCAGTCAGTCACGGCTGCTCCATATTTTCAATTGGAAGTTTCTCACCCGAAAAGCAGCATCATCCGTCAAACCGGCAGCGATTACATTCACTATTTCGTCACGAATCCGGCGACTTCTCGAGCCGCCTGCATTTTGAGCCGCTCAGAAATCGAGCCGCCAATCTCAGCAAACGTTGCCTACTCCCGTCCCCTTCACTCACTACTCAACTCCATCAACATTTTCCTCAGCAATTTTCACAACAATCAAAACTTGGAAAATCCACCAATTTTTCTCTTAAAGGGCACCTCCTGTATCGGCAGATATTTCTGACCAAAATTTAACAAATGGCTTCAAAAAACTCCGCTCGGTGACCGAGATTTCTCATCAAAGTGTCACTTCTTCACAACACCCAAATCACGTGAAAACCTGCAAAAATCCGTCTGAATTCTTGTACCACTCAAAACCACTACACTACCGAAAGAACTTTTCACGGAACTGTCCCGCCGGAAAGTCTAAGAATCGCGAACCGTAAAACGTCACGATGAAAAATTCGAAACGAGGAGAAACCAAAAAAAACGTGGAGCGCAAATTCTTGTCAACCAACCGCGACCACCATACAATTTTGGCAGCTGTTCATACAAAATGGTACGTAAATATTCGAAAATCTATATCTTTTGAAGGAATTTTTTGATCATTCTGTTAATTGTGATTTTTGGCAAAAAATGTAGGTATTGATTAAGACCATTCAGAAAAAATGGGCACTCGAAAAAATGACCGAAACTACTATTATCCACTTTTTGCTCCAGGTGGTAGAGGATGGCCTAACTTTTTTTCATTAAAATTGTGTTTATTTTTGGCTGCCGATGCGACCAAACGGCTAATATTCTTTTCTTTTTTGAAATTGTCTTGGCGAAGATTTGGTGATTATAACCTAAACGTGTTTTCCGCGGAATATTTGATCTTGCGTAATAGCAGAATCTTCAATTAGGGGCAGTATAGAAAAAAATCATTTTCACGGTTTTTACGGAAAGTACAAAATTTTACGGTCTTTATAAGTTCCGTGAAGTCATGAAAATTCACCAACCTTTGTTAAACTGAGGACCTTTCAGAAAAAAATTGATACATATACAAAAAAACCCTGTTTTATTTGACTTTTATACCTAAATGAATTTAAAATTCACATTTTTAAAATGATGTTCTGCTGTTTTGTAAGAAGAAATATTTGAAATTATCAGAATGAAGAGTAAACTTTCGAAATGGCTAAAATTACTAATTTTAGAAATTTTAAAATTTATAGCAAGATTAGAAAATTCAAATTTATTTTTTCAGAGAAAAGGGCAGAATATATATAAAAAAGTAGAGGTGGGCAAAACCGCGCTTTCATAGGAGCCACTCATTTCCGCTCGCTCACAAAAAAGAGCGGCTCTTATGAATGGCTCTTCCGCTCTTTTTTTAAAATTTTTGATCAAAATACTATTCTTTAACATGTGTGTGCAATTTTTATTGTTTTTTTCATAGGATTTTTATCAATAATTTGAATAATTTGAATCAATAATTTGGTGGTTAGTGCCTTCCTCTCATTTATAGAGTGATTCCAACCCCTTTAAAGTGTCCACATGGTTTATGGATCGCCCCTAACGTGATCGCAGCACCAAAGAGGTCATAATAAAAATAAGTGATGAGAGCAGTTCTCTCAGATTTCGGTCAATCGATTTTTTTTTGTATTTTTGAATCCGACTGAAACTTTTTTGGTGCCTTCGGTATGCCCAAAGAAGCCATTTTGCATCATAAGTTTGTTCATATAATTTTCCATACAAATTTGACAGCTGGCCACACAACAATGATGTGTGAAAATTCCAAAATCTTTATCTTTTGAAGGAATTTTTTGATCGATTTGGTGTCTTCGGCATAGTTGTAGGTATGGATATGGACTACACTGGAAAAAATGATAAATGGTAAAACATTTTTTTGGTAATTTTTTATTTAACTTTTTGTCACTAAAACTTGATTTGCAAAAAAAAAAACACTTTTTTTATTTTTTTGATATGTTTTAGAGGACATCAAATGTCAACTTTTCAGAAATTTCAGGTTTTGCAAAAAATCATCGAGCGAGTTATGAATTTTTAAATCAATACTGTTTTTTTCAAAAAATCGAAAAATTGCTCGCAAAATTTTTTCAACTTTATTTTATGATGTAAAATCAAATTTGCAATAAAAAAATACTTAAGTGAAATTTTGATAAAGTGCACCGTTTTCATGTTAAATCCATTTTTAATGATTTTTTTGAAAAATTCGCAGTTTTTTATTTAGTGCACATGTTTGCCCACATTTGAAACAAATATTTTTGAAAAGCTGAGAAAATTTTCTATGTTTTGCATTTTTGAACTTTGTTGATACGACCCTTAGTTGCTGAGATATTGCCATGCAAAGGTTTAAAAACAGGAAAATTGATGTTTTTCAAGTCCCACCCAAACAACACACCATTTTGTAATGTCGATATCTCAGCAAGTAATGGTCCGATTTTCAATGTTAAAATATGAAAAAATCTTCGAAAAAAATATTTTCAATTTTTTTAAATAAAGACTAACATTTCAAAAGGGCCAAACATTCAATATTACGCCCTTTTAAAATTTTAGTCTTTGCTCAAAATTTCACTTAAGTACTTTTTGATTGCAAATTTGATTTTACATCAAAAACTGAAGTTGAAAAATTTTTGCGACCAATTTTTCGATTTTTTGAAAAAATCAGTATTGATTCAAAAATTCATAACTTGCTCAAAGATTTTTTGCACAATCTGGAAACTTCTGAAAAGTTAGCATTTGATGTCCACTAAAACATATATAAAAAAATAGTGTTTTTTTTGCAAATCAAGTTTGAGTAACAAAAAGTTAAATAAAAAATCACCAAATTTTTTTTTACGTGTATAATTTCTTTCCAGTGTAGTCCATAACCATACTTACAACTTTGCCCAAGACACTAAATCGATCAAAAAATTCGTTCAAAAGATACAGATTTTTGAATTTTCATACATCAAATTTGTAAGGAAAATTATATGGACAAACTAATGATGCAAAATGGCTTCTTTGGGCATACCGAAGGCACCAAAAAAGTTTCAGTCGAATTAAAAAATACAAAAAAAAAAATCGAATGACCAAAATCTGAGAGAGCTGCTTATTTATAAAATGTGATTCTTTTTAATTGTAGTATATTTTAGTGTTTACTGCCGGTTATTGACAGCCGGGACCGTGGTGTAGGGGTAAGCGTGATTGCCTCTCACCTAGTCGGCCTGGGTTCGATCCCAGAAGGTCCCGGTGGCAAATTTTGAGACGAGATTTGTCTGATCACGCCTTCCGTCGGATGGGGAAGTAAATGTTGGCCCCGGTCTAACCTAGAGGTTAGGTCGATAGCTCAGTCCAGGTGTAGGAGTCGTCTCCCTGGGTCCTGCCTCGGTGGAGTCGCTTGTAGGCAGTTGGACTCACAATCCAAAGGTCGTCAGTTCGAATCCCGGGGTGGATGGAAGCTTAGGTGTAAAAAGAGGTTTGCAATTGCCTCAACAATCAAGCCTTCGGACATCAAGTTTCGAGTAGGAATCCCGTAATCGGGAACGCCAAGGCAATGCTGTAGAGCGAATAATTTGATTTGATTTGATTTTTTGCCGGTTATTGAATAAACGGTTATTATCTACTTTTGTTAAATTCAAGATTTTTGCTTAAGGTAGTAGAGTTGCACCTTCCAAAACTTGAACAGTATAAAAAAAATGTTCATTTCACGGTTTTTCATGAAAAGTACAAAATATCACGGTCTTCATGAATTCCGTGAAGTCATATTGTTGCGAACGTCGGGAGATCAGGGCGGACACCGGTTTCGTGAGCGGGACAACTCAGTAAAAACACCAAATTTTCCATCGCTACAAAACTGTAATTTTATTGCACTCGTTAATTAACATAAAGTTCACAATATCACAAATTACTTACGACTTTGGTGTCCGCACTACCGCTCGTTGAAAACTGTTGTTTACTTCTGATTGTTCTTGAGCAGTAGCGCGGGCACGAGCCGCAAGCACATACAATAGAACGATAACACGACGGTCTTAAGCAGCAGTGTCCGAGGGGTGCGACACTTGCGTTTTTGTCGCAACACATATAATAAACCAATTTTTGTTATGCTTAGGACTTTTCATACAATACAAAATCATAACCTACAAAAAAATCCCGGTTTTATTTGGTTTTTATAACTAAATGTTTTTCAAATTATTTTTTTTTAAAATGGTTATTGTTTCCTAAAACAAAAGATTTCAAATTATTTGAATAAAGAGTATAACATTAAAATGGCTAAAAAAATATTTGGGATATTTTCAATTTGCTATGATGCTATGATGCTAGTTTCAGAAATATTTCGAGTTTAAAAATAAGTTCGTTTCACAAGATTGTAACCTATCGCTTGTACGTAGTACAATCTCTGGTTACAATGCTTCGCATAATCCTGTCAAACTGAACCGTAGGGACAAGTTAGGACATTGTAACTAACCATTACACTTTAACAACATAAAAACAAACACACAAGCTATCCCTTCGGCAAGCACGACTCACATCTCTATTGCGTCAATTTCGAAATACGCAAACAAAAGCTTAAAATTTTATAAAAGGGACTTCTTCATTTTCAATCGTCCTCATTTGCCGCTACCGACTAGAATCCGTTAAACATATTCTAGTCTCACCTGTAAAAGTCTTGTAATTTATAGTGCAGTGAAATTGTTATATTAGTGTTGAATGTTAACAGCATTCCAGTAGCGGCGAAATGGTAATTTAGTGTCTTTAACTATGTGAGTCGTGTCTAAAGAGTGTCTTTTATTGTTAATTTAGTGTCAGGGAGTTGGTCCCAACAATTCACCATCCAAACTAAACGCAAAGGACCGCGCTCAACATCAAAAGAGGTCGTTTGGTTGGTGGTGCATGGAGTGTCACAAATAGTGGTAATTATTAATCAATTGTAAGATCTGCACAAAACGCTAGAAATGAACTCCTTTCCAGAACCTCCAAGTTGGCAAAGCGCGCCAACCCGAGAATTCTGTAGAGCGCAATGGCGGAGGCCATCCGGTGAGTTCATTGTTTAACCACTAGACACGAAAGCACAAGTACTAAAACAAAACTTAAACGTACAGGTTTTTTTATCAAAGACAAAGACACAAAACCAAAGACACCAAAACCGTTGCTGCGCCAGGCCTGGCCGGAGGAAGATCCTCCGACTTGACTCGACCACCGCGGGATACACTAGAACACACGAACACACACACACATGGTTAGGTTAGTTTTAAAACGACGAAAAACAATAAATTAGGACATTTAAATGCAATAAACATGACTTTTTCCATAACCCAAAGCGACGATCTTTTGTGATTCTTTTGCCAGGACAGTGCGATTAGCTGAATCGAACCAGGATTGTGAAAGGGTAGGTACAATTCTCCTTCCCCACGTCAAATGTGAGCAGTTGCAGATCTTTACATCTCTCTCTCATCTCCAAGAGTCTCAAGTTCTGGTTTTTATTTAATTTTTAATTAATGAACTAGTGGTGGTTATTGCCCCCTAGTTCGTTATGACAAGATCTTCCAATTTTCGATTTAAAATTTGCTTTTGCGTCTGAAAATGATTTTTGAAATTTTAATTAATAAAATTAATTTTTTTAAATTATTTTTTAATCTTGAATGGTGCAAAATGGCTTATTTTGACCAAAGGATAACAATAAAATGTCTATGGGCTGTCCTGGAAGAATTTCAATTATTTTTTGATTGAATTTTAAAATATTTACATGGTTACAGTTATAGAAGTAGCTGCGGTAAATTATCTCTAAGTTCATCAACATAAAAAATATCCATGGCCTTCCGGATTCCGTCTCCAAATCCCCGGAGGTAAACAACACGGAATTAAATTCATTAAATTCCGCTTTTATCTTCATTAGGTTAAGCAGTTGAGCGCGATGAGCTTAACTGTCTTCGCCCCCACCGGCTGGACATTCTCCATTTTACTGCTGTCAGCTGTGAAGCAGAAGGTGCGATACGGTCAATCTGTTGCTAGAGCATCAGACTCCGGTCTGCGTAAGGCCCTAAATTCAATTTATCACACGCCAAGATGGGACTGGGCACCGTCTGGTTGGTTACTGGCGGTACCACACTGTAAGTGAACTTACCAAGTTACGGCACCCAGGTCCACGAGATTAACGATGGCAGGCCAGGTCGGAACTGTACGGTGAGCTGCAATTAATTGTACATGATTTTCCGGGTTTGTACATTAGGGATAAAACTTAGCTTCGAAGATATATTTTACTAGAGTTCATGGCCGTGACTATTAAACTTTTTTTCGTTCAAAAGTGAGCATTGTGAAATGTTTTCAATGAAGAGGTTTTAAATGAAGTCAGAACTAATCTTTCCATGGATAAAATTCAATAAACTTTTCTATAACTGATTTCCCCATTGAAGTACTTTGGAATGCACAAACCTGTTGCCATACCATCTACACAAACAACCACCCCAGAATTCCAACGAGATTAGTTTCTTACATGTTCCAAAGCCATTACAATTCATCTGTGACGGCTTCAATAGTCAATCGTTGGGATATTCTGGTTCCGTTTTGAGAACGATTTCTCAATAGAGTTCTTATAAATATCCATATCCTTTTCTACAATTGCTAATAAATCTGAATTCCTCAGTATAAGGTTCCAGTTGTTGTCCATTGATGCCTTCCATACGTAACCGGGAGAGGGAAAAATCTAAATTACCTCGTTGAATAACTGCTCGTTGTGCAGCCTGAAATTGATTTTTCCAGACACACCTTGAACTTCCAAAGACATTCCAAAGTCTCTGACGGCATTTTTATGGCTGCTTTAGTCCCCCCGTTCAGACCTAGCCTAGATCCGGCAATATTTTCCCCCCATTTTTCTAATATTTCCACCCTCTAATGATGTGCAGCTTCCGTTACGGCTCCGCCGTGTCATCCCGCGGCTTGTAAACGAACCTAATTTTCCCGGAAAAGGTGAAACCTGATCGGAAAACATAAACCCGGTACCGCCGCCGTCGTTTTGTTTCTCTCGAAAGAAAACCCTCGTCGGTTGTTGATGTGCGGAAAATTTTTGGGTTTTGCGCAAGTTTTCCAGCTACGCCAAAAGCCGACGATGACGTGATGTCAAACAAACGACATTTGCATACATTCCGGCGGATCATCATTTGCGTGGGTGCTGTTTTAAGGGAGAGCCGGGGGCGCTGGAGCGAGTGCGTAGATGGCGCGCGCTATAAATACAAATGGGCTGTAGAGCCCGTAGACCGGCCTAGGGGTAATATACCTGCTGGTGCCCGCTGAATTTTGAGACAGACTGTGTGAGTGAATGATTGGGGTTTCATTGGGGTTCGGCAAATTGATATTTCATCAGCTACGGTGGGGACGTGTTGGCCGACAGTTATTCATTTTTAATTTGAAAGGAGAGTATTTTCTACCGAAAAAGGATCCCAATTATTTATATCTTTAAACTTTACACAACGTTAATCGTCACAGTAGACTATCATCATGCCTATCATGTTTTTCAATAATTTGCAAATGGTGATGAGGAAGAAATTTGGTGTAAAAGGGACTTTAATGTAAAATCAGACGCCCGATTTTTAGTAAGTTTTATCTAACTTTTTCTTACTTCTGATTATACTTTGTTTAATACTTTTTATTGCTCAAAAAAAAAACGTTACTTAATCCACCTTAAGGTGGTTGGTGCCTTCCTCGCATTCATGTTGTATTTTAAGTGGTATTTACAAATTAATTCAAGAGTTTTTTTTAATTTTTTTTAATTTGTTTTTTTTTTTAATTATTGATTTTACTTGAACAGCAATTTTCAATTCTTTTTTTGCCAACTCTTCAAAATAAAGGTGAAAAGTCTCATGAGTTATATATTTCAGTAAAAAGTTCGTGTAAATCTTTGTCGAGACAAAATGATGCAGCAACATAATTAATACAGATTTTTTCAGAAGAGACGGAGACACTGTTTAAGCGATGTGGCAACCGGGCGATATGCATGCAAGGGGGTGTGGCTGCCAATCCCCCGCGTGGTCAAAAAGTCAAAAAAGCAAAAAGACCCGGCCTTTGAGGTTATGCAAAAATCACCCTTTTTGTAGCTACAAAAAAAAAACATTTTCTTGGCATAACTTTAAAAGTACTTCACTAAACAGAATAAAATTTAATAGGGTCTTAGGGGACCCCAAAACGAACAGAATAAGGCGGATCCGGCCAAAATCGGTACAGCAAGTTCTGATATAATCGTGTGGAAAAAAAATCATGTCTACACCACACATCCCTACAGACATTTGTTCAGAATTTGATTCTGAGTCGATAGGTATACGTGAAGGTATATCTTGGAGTCGTATTTAAGAAGTTCATTTTTCGAGTGATTTTATAGCCTTGCCTCAGTGAGGAAGGCAAAAATCCAATGCAATACAAAGCTGAAATGAACTCAAAAACTCTGTAATGTACTCAAAACTAACACATTGTAATTTGATTATTTACCACTAAAACTGAATTGAAATTAAACAGACGCCCAATTTGATAGCGTTCTCAAAATTCTGAAAAACATATTTTTCATCGAAAAAAAAAGTTTGAAAAACTTTGCCATTTTTCGTTACTGAACTGGTAAATTTTTTTTTCGAACATGCCATTTTATGGAAAATTTAATATACTTTTCAAATTTGCATTAACCCAGAAGGGTATTTTTTTCATTTAATACAGAAATTTTAATTTAAAAATTTCGTATTATTTGTAGCATTGCAGGATATTTTTTCAAAATAATGATTTGTTAGGGGTTTGCTTGTAATCATCACGCGTTACCGCGATTTTACGAAAAAAAAAAATGTTTTGAAAAAGTTACTTTTTTTTAACTCTTTTTGTTTCTTTGTTCGTGTACGTCGCAAGTGTCTTGAACGGCCATGATCATCGACGACCAACTTTTTCAAAAAAAAACTAACTTAATCCACCTATGTGGTTGGAGCCTTCCTCACTTATTACCAACAATGGCTGATATGAAATTTCATCTCTTTCAGATACAAAAATTTCATCTCTTTTTTAGATCCGGAGTAAAAAAGTACATCAATATCACTTAAGTGGCCATATCTCGAGACAGGGTTGCCAGATCTTCAATGTTTTGGACTCGTTGGAAAGGTCTTTTGATAACCTAACCAACGATGGGTCGGATGATGGACCCGGACATAGTTTACATACATTTAACTGAGATCCGGCTTCCAAAAAGTACATAAATGTCACTTAAGTGGTCATATCTCGAGACAGGGTTGCCAGATCTTCAATGTTTTGAACTCGTTGGAAAGGTCTTTTCATAACCTAACCAACGATGGGTCGGATGGTGGATCCGGACATAGTTTACATACATTTAAGTGAGATCCGGCATCAAAAAGCACATCAATATCACTTAAGTGCGCATATCTCAAGACAGGGTTGCCCGATCTTCAATGTTTTAGGCTCGTTGGAAAGGTCATTTGATAACCTAACCAACGAAGGGTGGGATGGTGAATCCGGACATAGTTTACATACATTTAAGTGAGATCTGGTTTCCAAAAAGGACATAAATGTCACTTAAGTGGCCATATCTCGTGACAGGGTTGCCAGATCTTCAATGTTTTGAACTCGTTGGAAAGGTTTTTTGATAAACTTACCAACGATGGGTTGGATGGTGGATCCGGACATAGTTTACATACATTTAAGTGAGATCCGGCATCAAAAAGTACATCAATATCACTTAAGTGGCCATATCTCGAGACTGAGTTGCCAGATCTTCAATGTTTTGGACTCATTGGAAAGGTCATTTGATAACATAACCAACGATGGGTCGGATGGTGGACCCGGACATAGTTTACATACATTTAAGTGAGATCCGGCTTCCAAAAAGTACATCAATATCACTTAAGTGGCCATATCTCGAGACAGGGTTGCCAGATCTTCAATGTTTTAGGCTCGTTGGAAAGATCTTTTGATAACCTAACCAACGATGGGGCGGATAATGGACCCGGACATAGTTTACATACATTTAAGTGAGATCCGGATATATGTGGGTAATTCTCTACCAACTCACACGAAATCGGGAAAAGTTGCCCCGACCCCTCTTCGATTTGCGTGAAACTTTGTCCTAAGGGGTAACTTTTGTCCCTGATCACGAATCCGAGGTCCGTTTTTTGATATCTCGTGACGGAGGGGCGGTACGACCCCTTCCATTTTGAACATGCGAAAAAGAGGTGTTTTTCAATAATTTGCAGCCTGAAACGGTGATGAGATAGAAATTTGGTGTCAAAGGGACTTTTATGTAAAATTAGACGCCCGATTTGATGGCGTACTCAGAATTCCGAAAAACGTATTTTCATCGAAAAAACACTAAAAAGTTTTAAAATTCTCCCATTTTCCGTTACTCGACTGTAAAATTTTGGAACATGTCATTTTATGGGAAATTTAATGTACTTTTCGAATCTACATTGTCCCAGAAGGGTCATTTTTCATTTAGAACAAAATTTTTCATTTTAAAATTTCGTGTTTTTCTAACTTTGCAGGGTTATTTTTTAGAGTGTAACAATGTTCTACAAAGTTGTAGAACAGACAATTACAAAAATTTTGATATATAGACATAAGGGGTTTGCTTATAAACATCACAAGTTATCGCGATTTTACGAAAAAAAGTTTTGAAAAAGTTACTTTTTGCGTTTCTCTTTGTTTCGTCGTCCGTGTCTGTCGCGGGTGACCATGAACGGCCATGATCGATGACGACCAACTTTTTGAAACTTTTTTCGTAAAATCGTGATAACTTGTGATGTTTATAAGCAAACCCTTATGTATATATATCAAAATTTTGTAATTGTCTGCTCTACAACTTTGTAGAACACTGTTACACTCTAAAAATAACCCTGCAAAGTTAGAAAAACACGAAATTTTAAAATGAAAAATTTTGTTCTAAATGAAAAATGACCCTTCTGGGACAATGTAGATTCGAAAAGTACATTAAATTTCCCATAAAATGACATGTTCCAAAATTTTACAGTCGAGTAACGGAAAATGGGAGAATTTTTAACACTTTTTAGTGTTTTTCGATGAAAATACGTTTTTCGGAATTCTGAGTACGCCATCAAATCGGGCGTCTAATTTTACATAAAAGTCCCTTTGACACCAAATTTCTATCTCATCACCGTTTCAGGCTGCAAATTATTGAAAAACACCTCTTTTTCGCATGTGCAAAATGGAAGGGGTCGTACCGCCCCTCCGTCACGAGATATCAAAAAATGGACCTCGGATTCGTGATCAGGGACAAAAGTTACCCCTTAGGACAAAGTTTCATGCAAATCGAAGAGGGGTCGGGGCAACTGCTGTGTGAGTTGGCGGAGAATTACCCATGTGAAAACACATTTTTATACATAACTTTTGAACTACTTATCAAAACTTCAATCTGTATAAAACTCGATCTATGGGACCCTAAAACAAGTCGAATGCAACAGGTTCGGGTCAAATCGATTCAGCCAGTGCCGAGAAACATGAGCTAGTTTGTTTGTCACATACATACATACACACACACATACACACACACATACACACACACACATACACACACACATACACACACACATACACACAGACATTTGTTCAGTTTTCGATTCTGAGTCGATGTGTATACATGAAGGTGGGACTACGACGTTTTGATTCAAAGTTCATTTTTAGAGCAGGATTATAGCCTTACCTCAGTGAGGAAGGCAAAAAATTCGTAAAATCACGAGAACACAATTTTGGAATTTTGTAGAACATTGTTGTAATTAAAAAAAATACCCTGCATAGCTAACAAAAATACGAAATTTTGAAAAAAATATGTTCTAAATCTAAAATGACCCTTCTGTGATAATCCAGATTCGAAAAGTACATTGAATTTCCCATAATATGACAAGTTCCAAAATGGTTTACAGTTAAGTAATGAAAAATGGTCGAATTTTCAAAACTTTGTTCGTATTTTTGGTTGAAAAATACGTTTTTTGGGAATTCTGAGTACGCCATCTAATCGGGTTTTTTGACATCAAATTTCCAAATCAACACCTTTCAGGTTGCAAATTATTGAAAACCATGTCTTTTTTGCATGTTCTAAAAAAACCCCTCAAAAATGAACTCCTCGTCACGAGATATCGAAAAATGGATTCGTGATCAGGGACAATAGTAACCTCTTAGGACAAAGTTTCAGGCAAATCGAAGCGGAGCAACTTTTTCCAATTTCGTGTGAGTTGGTTGAGATCAAAATTGGAATCAAAATTGCATTTTCTCATATCTACAACTGACTTTGTCATAGTATGGGATTCCCAATTATCACGGCCAATTAGCGGCAGTCCGGTTGAACTGGTTCCATTCATTAGCATGGCTTGTTCTCACTCAGCTTACACAGGTAAAAATATTAATCTTCTACAGCCAGCTTTTCTGTAGTTTTCACCCACGTAACAAGACTTCTATACGAAACGTAATTTAGTTTTTAGCATTATTTGTTATGTAATATTTATGATATTTGAGCAATTTTCTGAGATTTCGATCATCCGATTTTATTTTTGTATTTTTTAATCCGGCTGAAACTTTTTTGGTGCCTTCGGTATGCCCAAAGAAGCCATTTTGCATCATTAGTTTGTCCATATAATTTTTCATACAAATTTGACAGCTGTCCATACAAAAATGATGCATGAAAATTCAAAAATCTGTATCTTTTGAGGGAATTTTTTGATCGATTTAGTGTCTTGGGCAAAGTTGTAGGTATGAATAAGAACTACACTGAAAAGATGTGATACACGGTCAAAAAAATTGGTGATTTTAAATTTCACTTTTTGTCACTAAAATTTGATTTGCATAAACACACTATTTTTTTCATTTTCTGATATGTTTTAGGGGACATCAAATGCCAACTTTTCAGAAATTTTCAGAATGGGCAAAAAATCTTCGACCGAGTTATGAATTTCGAATCAATACTAATTTATTCAAAAAATCGAAATATTGGTCGCAACATTTTTTTAACTTCATTTTTCGATGTAAAGTTGAATTTGCAATCAAAAAGTACTTTTGTGAAATTTTACAAGTTAAAAAATAATACAAGTTAAAAAATTGTTGAGACCAGTATTTCGATTTTTTGAATAAATTAATATTGATTCAAAATTCATAACTCGGTCAAAGATTTTTTGCCCATTTTGGAAATTAAAAATAATCAAATTTTAAAATAAAGAAAAAAAGACCAATTTCGTAGAGAATTGCTCATTTCAGTAAACTCTCATAGCAGTTCAAATTCCTTATAGCAAGTTTTTTCATATATTTAAGGTTCAACAAAAAAAAAACATTGTCTTGATCAAGCAATGCTACATTTACTTTACTAAACAGTTACCATGGTATGCCACCATTCATGCAGAAGAGTCAAACCGGTTTCGGCTTCAAACGCAGATTACCTCACATGAGTCAACTGTCTTATCGAGCAAAAACACCACAACCCAAAAACCAGCTCAGTTGTGGAGGTTATCTCGTCGAGACGGTCTTAACTTTGTGTTCTATTTTGATTGAAAACAAATCTCGACCGCGTTCTGAATCTGAGCGCTGCTTATTCTTGCAACAGTTCAATGTAACGTCTCGTTCGAGCTAAACGTGTTCTGCGCCATGAACTTCACCGTTGCGCTGCTGTTGACGATCGTCGTCGTCGTCGCGCAGCTGTTCAAGGTCATCGACTCGCAGCAGTGCGGCGCCCGGAAGGTGACCATCAACGAAGTGATCGTACGGGGATGGGACACCGTACCGGGGAGTTTCCCCTGGCACGGGGCCATCTACCACCGGAAGGGCCGCTCGGATAGCTACGCGTGTGGTGGAACGCTGCTGAACGCCCGGTTCGTCATGACGGCCGACCATTGCGTCAAGGACGACAACGGGTTCGTGTTGTCGCCGAAGCGGGTCTTCGTACGGCTCGGGCTGAACAATCTGAACGCTCCAAATCTACGGAATACGCAGCAGCACGAAGTGCTGACGATTCACCGAGTTCCGGAAGTTAACGGGAAGAAGAACGACATTGCGTTACTGGAGCTGAGTACCGAAGCTCAGTTTGATGAGTTCGTTCAACCGGCTTGTGTCAACCAAGAACCGGCCATAACTGGACTGCTGGGAACGGCCATTGTGTGGGGCTTCACGGAGAGTGACGAATTGTCGCCGGTGTTGAAGGCCACTCGGATGCCCGTGGTGGACACCAGCCAGTGCATCGAGAGCAACCGGGACACCTTCGGGCTAGCCCTGGCATGGTGTCGATTTCTGGAAAAGTCAGGGAAAACCTGGAATTGTCAGGGAATTTTATTTGACCTGGAAAAGTCAGGGAAAGTCAGGGAATTTTGACCTGGGTCAGGGAATTTCGATGATCTTAAAAATATTTCTACAAAATTTCATTTCTTTTTTTAAATTTGCCCTTGATGATGTATTTGAATGTCTTCCATGGCAAACTTTGCAACATTGATAATTTTTTTTTATATTGGTCAATATGGAAGGAACGCAGAACTCCATATAAAAAATGCTTAAGAAAAGGGTTACGATGAAAAGCGCGTAGCTTGTTTGCAATATGTTTAGGTTTAAAATCAAATAATTTGGATTTGATTTGGATTTCCGTTCAACTGAAAATTACAAATAACCAACAAATTACTAGCGCACAGAGGGTGGGACAATATGAGGCAGTTGCCCCACCATCCTCAGAGATTTGTTCTAAAGTTGGTTGTTTGCTAGCATATAGGGACCATAGAGAAAATCATACATTTTGTCAGAAAAATTGAATGATTTAAAAAATGAAAAGTTAAAAAATTCGAACATTTGAAAATTAAAAACAATCTAAAATTCTAAAGCATAAAGATTCCAATTTCAAGGTTCTGATATTTTGGAATTGTTGATTTCTTATTTTTTTTAATTCTTATTCTAAAATTCTAAAAAAAATGTAAGGTTAGAACAATTCCAAAATTTCACTGTAGTATTCGTAATCTAAATTTTTATTTTTCTCAAAATTAAACTGAACTATGATTTAAAAATGATCCAAAGTAGTCGAATTTTGTATAATCTAAAATGTATGCTAAAATGGATGGTGAAATGGAATTAAAAGTTAAAGAATTCAATTCAAGGATTAAAAAGAAATAAAACAAAAATTTATGGAAAAACAGGGTTGTTACGGACTACACTCAACTCATTTTTAAACATACTGACTCTGAATATTTAATTTCTTTAAAGTTTTGAGTAATGTTTTTTATCCTTATTTATTGTTCTTTTATACTGGATACATTCAATCTTGTGAATCTTAATCATATTTAAAATTTTTCCTGAAGATACAGACATTTGGATGTAACAAAAATTATTATTGGGCATGTTCCAGTGGGTGTACTGTGCTTCTATCCCAAATATGAGCTTGATTGGACGTAACAGAAGCTTCTCCGCCTTTGAATTTTAGATGGGATTCAACCAGTAGATTTTTTTTCAAATTTGAACATTCTTGAAGCAAAATAAAAAAAATCAAAACATTCAAAAATTACAGCTCCAGCATTCTAAATTTGATTATTCAGAAATTAGGAAATAAAATTAAGAAAAATAATATTAAAAAAACCCAAAATAAAATAAATTCATATTAAAAAAAATTAAAAGATCCGAAATTTTGAAATCAAAAATTAAAAAATCTGAAAACAAAAATCAAATATATCAATATTCAAAAATAAAAAATAAAATTAAAACAATCAAGAGAACAAAAAAAAATTTTAAATTCTTAAATTCTTAAATTCTTAAATTCTTAAATTCTTAAATTCTTAAATTCTTAAATTCTTAAATTCTTAAATTCTTAAATTCTTAAATTCTTAAATTCTTAAATTCTTAAATTCTTAAATTCTTAAATTCTTAAATTCTTAAATTCTTAAATTCTTAAATTCTTAAATTCTTAAATTCTTAAATTCTTAAATTCTTAAATTCTTAAATTCTTAAATTCTTAAATTCTTAAATTCTTAAACTCTTAAATTCTTAAATTCTTAAATTCTTAAATTCTTAAATTCTTAAATTCTTAAATTCTTGAATTCTTAAATTCTTAAATTCTTAAATTCTTAAATTCTTAAATTCTTAAATTCTTAAATTCTTAAATTCTTAAATTCTTAAATTCTTAAATTCTTAAATTCTTAAATTCTTAAATTCTTAAATTCTTAAATTCTTAAATTCTTAAATTCTTAAATTCTTAAATTCTTAAATTCTTAAATTCTTAAATTCTTAAATTCTTAAATTCTTAAATTCTTAAATTCTTAAATTCTTAAATTCTTAAATTCTTAAATTCTTAAATTCTTAAATTCTTAAATTCTTAAATTCTTAAATTCTTAAATTCTTAAATTCTTAAATTCTTAAATTCTTAAATTCTTAAATTCTTAAATTCTTAAATTCTTAAATTCTTAAATTCTTAAATTCTTAAATTCTTAAATTCTTAAATTCTTAAATTCTTAAATTCTTAAATTCTTAAATTCTTAAATTCTTAAATTCTTAAATTCTTAAATTCTTAAATTCTTAAATTCTTAAATTCTTAAATTCTTAAATTCTTAAATTCTTAAATTCTTAAATTCTTAAATTCTTAAATTCTTAAATTCTTAAATTCTTAAATTCTTAAATTCTTAAATTCTTAAATTCTTAAATTCTTAAATTCTTAAATTCTTAAATTCTTAAATTCTTAAATTCTTAAATTCTTAAATTCTTAAATTCTTAAATTCTTAAATTCTTAAATTCTTAAATTCTTAAATTCTTAAATTCTTAAATTCTTAAATTCTTAAATTCTTAAATTCTTAAATTCTTAAATTCTTAAATTCTTAAATTCTTAAATTCTTAAATTCTTAAATTCTTAAATTCTTAAATTCTTAAATTCTTAAATTCTTAAATTCTTAAATTCTTAAATTCTTAAATTCTTAAATTCTTAAATTCTTAAATTCTTAAATTCTTAAATTCTTAAATTCTTAAATTCTTAAATTCTTAAATTCTTAAATTCTTAAATTCTTAAATTCTTAAATTCTTAAATTCTTAAATTCTTAAATTCTTAAATTCTTAAATTCTTAAATTCTTAAATTCTTAAATTCTTAAATTCTTAAATTCTTAAATTCTTAAATTCTTAAATTCTTAAATTCTTAAATTCTTAAATTCTTAAATTCTTAAATTCTTAAATTCTTAAATTCTTAAATTCTTAAATTCTTAAATTCTTAAATTCTTAAATTCTTAAATTCTTAAATTCTTAAATTCTTAAATTCTTAAATTCTTAAATTCTTAAATTCTTAAATTCTTAAATTCTTAAATTCTTAAATTCTTAAATTCTTAAATTCTTAAATTCTTAAAATTCTTAAATTCTTAAATTCTTAAATTCTTAAATTCTTAAATTCTTAAATTCTTAAATTCTTAAATTCTTAAATTCTTAAATTCTTAAATTCTTAAATTCTTAAATTCTTAAATTCTTAAATTCTTAAATTCTTAAATTCTTAAATTCTTAAATTCTTAAATTCTTAAATTCTTAAATTCTTAAATTCTTAAATTCTTAAATTCTTAAATTCTTAAATTCTTAAATTCTTAAATTCTTAAATTCTTAAATTTTCTTAAATTCTTAAATTCTTAAATTCTTAAATTCTTAAATTCTTAAATTCTTAAATTCTTAAATTCTTAAATTCTTAAATTCTTAAATTCTTAAATTCTTAAATTCTTAAATTCTTAAATTCTTAAATTCTTAAATTCTTAAATTCTTAAATTCTTAAATTCTTAAATTCTTAAATTCTTAAATTCTTAAATTCTTAAATTCTTAAATTCTTAAATTCTTAAATTCTTAAATTCTTAAATTCTTAAATTCTTAAATTCTTAAATTCTTAAATTCTTAAATTCTTAAATTCTTAAATTCTTAAATTCTTAAATTCTTAAATTCTTAAATTCTTAAATTCTTAAATTCTTAAATTCTTAAATTCTTAAATTCTTAAATTCTTAAATTCTTAAATTCTTAAATTCTTAAATTCTTAAATTCTTAAATTCTTAAATTCTTAAATTCTTAAATTCTTAAATTCTTAAATTCTTAAATTCTTAAATTCTTAAATTCTTAAATTCTTAAATTCTTAAATTCTTAAATTCTTAAATTCTTAAATTCTTAAATTCTTAAATTCTTAAACTCTTAAATTCTTAAATTCCTAGCTTCTTGAATGCTGCCATTTTTGTTACCATCTTAGATTGCAGAAAACCTGATAAAATTTGAAGTCTCCAGAAAATCGTTTACTTTAAATACAATCATTGTTGAAATAGACCTAGATCTTTTTTAAAACCTTAAACATGTACTTGAAAATTTTTCATATAATTTTATATTTTTCTTAGTTTTTCAGTTTTGTTTTAATCTTTCTTAAGGTTCTAGAAAATTACATATTTTTTTCAAGTTTTTGTCTCCCAAACCTTTAGTTTTTTTTAAAAATAAAAACACAATCAAAAATGGCATCGGCCTAATTCGTTTGAAAATTCCGCAAAAGGCATCAATTTTAAAATTAAACATGACTTCTTACTTTAATTCAAATTTTCAATTGTTTTTTTTAACATTTAACTTTAAATTTTCCTGTAAACTATTGTGTTTAATATGTTTATAGGACCCATTTAAAAAAAACTCTGTTTTTTTAGTAAAGGGCAATGTTTAAAATGGCATCACCAATTAAAAAAAGGTTATGGCTGCTCATTTTGGATGTTCGATTAGAAAAAAAATGATTGACAAATAAAAAAAAAGTTTCTAAGTGTTTCCAAAATCCATCGCAATTTTCGCAATTCGCAATTTTCAGTGTAAGAACGGGCCTTGACCGATCTTATGCACTAGGTTCTCGACGAACACGCACTGCCCTTACACCTACATCTCACCCTTGCTCTGAGTCAGTACGAGCAGCACGCTAGAACACGCTTTGAGTGTTCGTGCCAGGCATGCACACCTTCTTTTCCGGTTACGCATTTTAACTCGGCCGGGGGTGGTACATTACGTAGGGTTTGATGTAAGTATAAGCGCCTAACCATTCATTGTGTGCCTATCAACTTTCATTAAAGCAAAAACTGGTTTATTTTTAGTTTGAATTCAAAAACTTATTGTTATTTTACTGTGTATTGTTTTCTCCTGAAATCTTTCCTAGTGTTGAGTCGTGTTTATCTGTTGCTATTTCTTTTGTCGCGGTGTTTTGTTACAATATTTTGGTCCTAAGCATTTTAGAAAAGTTTATCAAAAATACAATAGTAATATTTGTGTTAATCCTTTAATCATTCCATAAATTGAGTAAGGGCTCGAACCTCACTTGCTTAAGAAAAAGGTGAAGTTTCAAAACAATGGACAGTGAAGGAAATATACTATGTAAAGAATCAATAGTAAAAGAGAGATAGTAGAAATTAGAAATTATTCAAATAGATAAATAAAGAAAATGCACATGATAAACAAAATTGACATCGCTGCCAAATTAAGGGAAAGCAGACAGTTTGTTACAGCAGCATCAAATGGTAAAATAGAGTGGAAAAGTGTTGAGAAATAAGAGAATCAAATAAGTAAAATCGAAATCAAATAGAGGATAGTAAACAGAAGCCGTTCAAGAAAATCAGTGAAACAAAATAAACAGAAGATAGCTGTTAGTTTAAATGGAAAGAAGAGAAACCCCGTTCTGCGATGCTCAGGTACATCCACAGCAGTTGACTCAACATACTGCGAATCCAAACAATACCGTCTACAATCACAAATTACTTCACTTTCCCACATTGACGCGCCCCTTTCTTCTAGCCGTCTCTACTCTGACCCTCGCTGGTCAAAGGTTTACGAGTCGTTTCCACAGGCCACCAGCTAGGTTACACCTTGTCATCATGATGACTAAACCAAGCCAACGTGGAGGTAAGAAAATAGGACACTTGCAAGGAACCAGAGCCATGCTGTTTTGTCCAGCACTACGGATGTAGTTGGGCTCCTTCCAGGATGTTCCTCGCCTGGATGTGTCAACCGACGAGTATCATCAGTATCATGCACCCTTGGCCTGCTGTTTGCAAAATCCATCGTTAAAAAAATAAAATAAAAAAGTCATTAATTTTTTTCAATATCTTAAATTTGCAATATTCAAAAAGGAAAATGCATGAAACCATAAAAACGCTCCAAAGAATATGTTAGTAAAAAATAGAAAATAAAAAAAATTGGTGGTCAGGAGGGGTCAGGGAAAAGTCAGGGAATTTTATTTTGGGATTTGGATCGACACCATGCCTGGACAGTACCCTGTTCTGTGCCGGCTATACCAACGGGAGTACGGCCGTCTGCAATGGGGACAGCGGCGGAGGGCTGCACGTGAAGAGAGGATCGGCTTGGTTCGTGGTTGGAATCATTTCGTTTACGACACCGCGAGATGCCGACAGTAATCTGTGTCGGGTTGACAGCTACGCGGCCTTCACGAACGTGGTCGTGTTTGTGCCGTGGATTCGAAGCGTCGTTGGGTCGTTGCCGGAGGCGAGTAGTGGTGAGTTGAACTGTGTGGTGTGTTTTGAATAAAGCTACTCCAAGCAGCTTGCACATCAATGTGCGTTTTTGTCTAATATTGTCAGAATGCAATTTGTAATTGGATTTAATACAGAATATTTTATAGTGATGATCAATTTTC
Organism: Culex quinquefasciatus; assembly: GCF_015732765.1. Lineage (NCBI taxonomy): Eukaryota > Metazoa > Arthropoda > Insecta > Diptera > Culicidae > Culex > Culex quinquefasciatus. The sequence continues at coordinate 175,365,275 of NC_051863.1, forward strand.
TTTGAAAGTGATCAACGGCTTCACCTTAATGGATATTCGCAATTTTTTGATATGTTATGTAAAATATTACAAGGAATCAGGGAAAAATATTTTCAGACATGGCTTATGAAATTTTCATAGGACCTTTTCAAATATTCAACTAGTTTTTTTCTTCAACATATTTTTCTTCAAAAGCCCAACTAATAACCTTTCTTTTGAATTGTGGTGCTTCAAAATTGGTTCAGCCGTTCCGGAGATATAATTTTTTGAAAAATGTGGTTTTTGCGAAAATTGACGAAAAACGCAATTTTTTGGACCACCCTATTCCGGATAGGACCACCCTAATTGCGAAACAAAAAAATACGGGTCTAATTCTTTGAGCCAAAGAACCCCCACTCTAAATTTGAGCCAAATCGGAGCACTTTTGATTTGGAGACTTCCTGTTTGACGTGGAATGGCTGTATAAAGAGCAATTCCATGCCAAATAGGGAATCGGTTGTACCGAACCCTCTCCGATTTCAATGAAACTTTGTAGACATGTTATCCTCCGCTTATGCAAGCCATTTTTGTGTACATGGAGCCAGTTTCACTTGATAATAACGTTTGAGAAAGGCGTAAGTGTTTTAAATATTTTCTGTATTTCTGTATCTCGAAGCTGTTGCATCGTATCAAAAAAGGTCAAAAACAAACTTGTAGGAAATTTGACGGGCTTTCCGAAAAAAATACACTGAAAGAAAAAAACACGCCACTTCGATGAGATTTTTGGAATTTTAAGTTTAAAAGTAACATTTAAAGGTGAGCTCACGATTTTTTTTCGTTCAACATTTTTGTGAAAATGGCCTAAGATGATACAAAAAGACTCACAAAAAATGCAGGATGGGAAACTCACCTAAAAAAATACAAAAGTGCTGTAAAGTGTTCTAAACGTAAAAAATTCAAAAGCCGAGTATGGGAATCGATTCTCCAGACAATTTTATATAAAATTCTCAATATTGACCACTGTCATAAGTCCAATCCTTGTGAAGTTACAGCGGTTTTAAAAATAAAAATGTTGAAAAAAATTTTCTTTTTGATGGTTTTTGACAATTTCTATGTTACAAACTTGATTTTTCAGTCTCGTAAATATTTTTACCGTAAAGTTCGTTCAATTTCAATAAGATTGTCTTTAACCACATTTCAATTAAAAGTTAAGGCTCACAGATATAAGCTAATTTCATTACTCTTAACTGAAAACAGCATATTTTTTTCTGTGTAGTTCAGTGGATGGTAGTAACCTGGATAGTAAATTAGCTTAAATCATAAAACAAACGAATTATTTCAAAAAGTGGTCAAAGACAATCTTATGGGAAATTGGACGAGCTTTCCGGTTAAAATATTTACGAGACTGAATAATGAAGTTTGTCATATAGAAATTGTCAAAAACCATCAAAAAACAATTTTTTGAACATTTTTATTTTTAAAACCGCTGTAACTTCACAAGGATTGGACTTATGACAGTGGTCAATATGGAGACATTTAAGTAAAATTGTCTGGAGAATCGATTTTCCCATACTCGGTTTTTGAAAATTTTGACGTTTAGAGCACTTTTCAACAAAAAAAAAAAAAAAAAAAACAGTTTCAGTAAATGATTTTTCTATTTTTTAGGTGAGTTGCTCCATCCTGCATTTTTTGTGAGTCTTTTTGTATCATCTTAGGCAATTTTCACAAAAAAGCTTCAACAAAAAAAAAAAATCGTGGGTTCAACTTCAAATTTGACTTAGACTTAAAAATCCAAAAATCTCATCAAAATGGCGTGTTTTTTTCTTTCAGTGTATTGCTTTCAGAAAGCCCGTCAAATTTCCTACAAGTTTGTCTTTGACCACTTTTTGATACTATGCAACGTCTTCGAGACATAGAAATATTTAAATTACGAAATACAAAAATATTTAAAACACTTATGCCCTTCTTAAATGTCTTTATCGAGTGGAACTGGCTCCATATACACAAAAATGGCATATATTAGCGTAGGATAACATGCCTACAAAGTTTCATTGAAATCGGAGAGGGTCGAGAAAAAAGTGTTTTGGGCTGGAATCGCTCTATAAAGTTTTAGGAATATCATAGATGCTTTTCCAAACTTATTGATTCTAAATGTTGCTGGATTGGAATTCTGGGGTCACGAGTTCAATAAAATATTAAAGTCAGCAGGAGGGCACGCATGTTACATAATTTATTCACATTTCTAGGATATTCAACAAACCCCTGAAAACCTCCGTGCAATGTTGTCACTTTTCATATAAAATGTAGTTCCGATTAGATCGTGCCATCTTGACACACCTTGCAAGTGCAACAACTTGCCAAAGGGAATCGGTGTCAGAGACCTTTTTGTCACTCTTGTCTATTGTTTTCAATTTTGATTGTAACTCGTGACTCCGGCAACCAAATTCAATCAAACTGTAGGATAATGCACAGAACGGTCAGCCTTACAACTCGTTTTTGTTATTGTCAAAATTTATTGACCAGCAAAAAGTTTGAAAATAAAGTTGCAAAATCAATTTCAATCCAACATTTATTAGCCCATTTTTCAATTTCACCAGCCACTCTCGATCAACTCTGAACTTGTGTCCTGCCGTTACTGGCCAGTGCGGACACAACGTTAAACCCGATTCATTTCAATTATTCCGTCACACGATAATAACGAAAGTGGAACCATATCGAACGCCCATATGGGTCGGTTTTCGGGCCAACCAGCACATGCGTTGGATCCTCTTCCTGGATGCTTTTTTTTGCTCTCCCCCCAGATTGTCGTCGCCGACCCAAAATGCCACATACCGGGACCATTTTTTTTGTTGAGATTATTTGTTTCGGGTTTGTTGGCCTTCGGTCGGTCGGCCCTCGCGGGCTTCAGCCCCCGAAATGCTGGCCATTTTTAGTTCTCTCAACAGGCGAAAAAAAAAGCGAAAAAATAAAATAAAAGGACCGAGCAATCGTACTCCAAAAACCGACGGGATCTCCCCGTTTGCTGTCCGGAGCAAAATGTGCCCATTTTTGGAAACAAGGAAAACGCTACGGAAAAATGTGGGTTATGTTGCTGCCTAAGGAAATTCCATGCTAAAACTGTCACTTCAAGGATCCCAAATTTGAATGAAATTTATTTTTAAGGAGAAGAAAAAAAAAGTTTTTTCGAAGTTTTTTATGTAAATAATAATTTATTAAAAAAACAAAAACCGTTTCATTTTATCAAAAAAATCAAACTGCTTTCATGTGGAACTTCTGTATAGCTGTGCGAACTTGTTGATGGCATTTTTGTGCTGTTTGAAATTTTATCATGAATAAAGGATGATTGCGAGCAGGGTCATGAAAGGAAGCACCATCTCTCGAAGAAGAATGAAGGTAACAAAAAACAAGAAGTAGAAAACGACGCCCTTCCCGGGCCAAATTGAATTACACACAGACAAAGATTATGTTGTCTCACCGAGACTTGACCTTTTGTCTGCGAGTACAATTTGTACGAATTTGCATATGTTTTTGACACGCGGTGCGTATCCTTCGGCACGTCCCCAGTTTCTTGTATTTTTTTTGCGCCAACATGCCGGGATGCCCTTAGAGTTAGTTAGAGTTGGGTTGGGCGCTCTGGACCGTACAAGGATTAGGCAGGGTGGGACAGATATCCGTGATTCTTGGAATTTTCTCTTTTTTAACTGGTAATATTTTTTTTGCAGATGATTTTTAAATATTTTTTTCTTTCCTTTCATAGATGAACGGTACCACATATCTTCAACTGAGGTTAGTATGGCTTAGTCAAATTCATTTAATATTTGAAAAAAAGATTTTTTCTTTAAATGGGATATTTCACAAAAATATCGTATCATTGTAATATTCTAAATGACTCCAAATTTTCAGCTCAACTGGTTCGAAGCGGTCGAGTACTGCAACCGGCGTGGCATGCAGCCGGCCATCCTGGACAGTCAGGCCAAGCACGAGCTGGCGGTGCGCGAAGCCCAGGCCACCGGACGGCAATCGTCGGGCTTTTTTGGCCTCTGGCTGGGCGCCTCCGATCTGGCCAAGCATCAATCGTACGTGTGGCAACCAACCGGTGCACCGGTCCTGTGGGCCAAGTGGAGTCCCGGTGAGCCAACGGGCGATCCGGAACATTGTATGAACTTGTACTACTGGCCGGACCGGGGCTTCGAGTGGACCGTCAATGATGCGCCCTGTGACACGACACTGCACGCACTGTGCCAGGAGCGATCAACCAAGAAACCGACTGGTCAAACATGCGTCGACTGCACTATTCAGTATCACATTTCTTCGAATGAGGTAACCCTTTATCTTTTTTGAGTAAAATCATCTCAAATTAACTCACCCCCATTTTCAGCTCACCTGGTTCGAGTCGATCGAGTACTGCAACCGCCGTGGGATGCGTCCCGCCGTCCTCGACAGCCAGGCCAAACACGACCAGGCGGTGCGCGAAGCCCAAGTCACCGGACGGCAATCGGCGGGATTTTTCGGCCTTTGGGTCGGCGCTTCCGATTTGGCCAAAACTGGTTCGTACGTGTGGCAAGCGACGGGAGCACCAGTCACCTGGGCCAAGTGGAGCCCGGGGGAGCCATCCGGGCCACCGGAACACTGCATGACCCTGTACTACTGGCCAGAACGGCAATTTGACTGGGAGGCGAATGACGCGCCCTGTGATACCACGCTGTATGCTTTGTGCCAGAAGGAGGTTGCGAATTGAGGAAGGTCATGCCCACAAAAACACCGTTTCATAGTTGTTTACGTGATCGTTGGATTCCTCGCAGTTGAGGTTCTCGGATATTTATAGAAATAATTGCCGTGTATTTTTATCGAACCATACTTTTGCTCATAATAAAATCAAATGACGTCGTTATTACATTTCCTTACAATGCTCAGGTATTGAGTTCATATTAAGCCCCGCTTGTCCATACAAAATGAAACCTGAAATTGTCCACGTCGTTTGATAATAATTTAATTTTCTAATGACATTAATTATTCAAATTTTGCTTTATGAGCCTCATTGGGAAGCAGCATTCAAACGAAAAACTAACTTAATCCATCTATGTAGTTGGAGCCTTCCTCACAACAATGGCTGAACACAAGTTTCATCTATTTTTTAAATCCGGCTTCCAAAAAGTACATCGATATCACTTAAGTGGTCATATCTCGAGACAGGGTTGCCAGATCTTCAATGTTTTGGACTCGTTGGAAAGGTCTTTTGATAACCTAACCAACGTTGGGTCGGATGATGGACCCGGACATAGTTAACATACCGTAAAACGGGGTGACTTTGATAGCCGGGGTGACTTTGATAGGTTTGCGATTTTTCCGCAAAATGAAGAGTACAATTAAATTACGTAAGGAATGGTTTAGAAACATACTGACCGTGGTAGAGAAGTGTTCAAAGTACCCCAAGAAGAACTTTTCATAAAATTTTGACAAGCTTGAAAAGTTAGTTAACTATAGTTAAGAAAATGTTGATGAAAGTCATTATTTTAAACTTCTCAAAGTGTCATGATTTTCTTAATGAACATATTTTTTAATCGGAAAACAGAATGCATTTTCGGATTCTTTGGACAATTTTCCACTAGGAGAAGGTTAAAAAAGTTTGTAAATAATAAATAATATGTGTTTTTGAAACACAATTAAAAAACATCTCCAAATTTATAGGCCATTTCTGTTGAACAAATTTCACGTAAAATGTGAAAACTTGTGATTCTTGCCTTGAATTCAGTATAAAATGCAATATAAATCGATAATTTTATAAACAAAACTAGTTTTAACAAATTTCAGGAAAAAATTCCGACTTTTTTTTTTAATTTTACCTAAAATTTATATGTATTTTGCTAAAAAGCTTATACACTTAGTTAACTAAATATTAACATTGATTGTTTTTCTTAAAAACTATATCAGCTACTTTAGTGATGGTACATTTAGCGAACAAATAAAGTTTGAACATCTTAAATATGATTTTAACAAGAAAAACTATGACTATCAAAGTCACCCCGGAATTAAAACTAAGAATTTTTAACGTAACTATTTTTCTAAACATTATTGAAACAACTTTTTTTCGGAAATAGTGCATGGACTTTGTGTGGCCTACCCCAGTACATGTTTTAAAAATAATAATCTTGAGAAAAACCTTACTTGTTGGGAAATATTCTAAAAACAAATTGAAATCCTATCAAAGTCACCCCGGTTTACGGTACATTTAAGTGAGATCCGGCTTCAAAAAAGTATATCAATATCACTTATGTGGCCATATCTCGAGACAGGGTTGCCAGATCTTCAATGTTTTGGACTCGTTTTCAAGGTCTTTTGATAACCTAACCAACGATGGGTCGGATAGTGGACCCGGACATAGTTTACATACAGTTAAGTGAAATCTAAATATATGTGAAAACACATTTTTATACATAACTTTTGAACTACTTATCGAAACTTCAATCTGTATAAAACTCGATCCATGGGACCCTAAACCAAGTCGAATGCAACAAGTTCGGGTCAAATCGGCTCAGCCAGTGCCGAGAAACATGAGCTAGTTTGTTGGTCACATACATACATACACACACACATACACACAGACATTTGTTCAGTTTTCGATTCTGAGTCGATATATATACATGAAGGTGGTCTACGACGTTTGTATACGAAGTTCATTTTTAGAGCAGGATTATAGCCTTACCTCAGTGAGGAAGGCTAAAAAAAGAGCTTTCAAACTAGTAGTAAAATTGTATCTTTTAGATTTTCAGAAAAAATCATGTAACGGTTGTGAGCATTTTACTCTCTGATTCATTTAGGTAAAGGTTGAACTTCGATAACGCCACTCAGTTGAGATGATCTTATTGGTGAATCAGTTGAAATGAACTCGAAGATTGGAGGTCTTGTAGTCATGACTCATGAGTTTCAGAACTTCGCCTCCCGGGTGTCCTAAGTGTGAAGATATGGCGCGGGGAGAGGGTGGGATTCGAACCAGCGACGTCTGGATTCTTAGTTCAGTACGCGGTCCGATTGAACCATAGAGAATGACAGGCTTGGTGTGACCTATCGATATAATAGTATCCGCTGCTAAAGTTAGTTAATGTTATCAATAGGAATGAGTGGGACACACTGCTTTTTGACAAATATCTGCAGGATTTTTTTTTTGATATTGTTACGTCTGATTTGTCCAACTTTTGGCAGAAGACGTTGTCTTTTCATAACGGTTCAGCTTGAACTATATTCATTGATCAAATTTCAGCTCGTTTATGCAACGCTTTTGATATAATGAGAGAAAAGGTCGTTGACCACCAGAGGTCTCAATACAAGTTCATATCAAGTTTTGTTTTCGAACGCGTATTTGCCCCGAAGACAAATATGCACCTTATTCGGATGACCAGCATGTGATAAGCTCGTGTAACTAGAATCTTGTTTTTTTTGTTTGTACTCTTGCGTGTAGTAATGAACGTGCGTTCATCCGTGAATCATGCTAGCGGTGCTGCTACTGTGGTGCCATCCACACATGACGCAGCATTTTAGAGCCAAGTTCAGATTTAACACCCATCGCCATGCCACCTTAGAAAAAAAAACCGGTCAACTGGGTCGAATCAGAACAACAGTCTTAATATTCGTAGTTTCAACCAATCTCTCACAAGTCGTAGTTTCAACCAATCAGGCTCATATTTGGGGGAAAGGTGTGTCTACTGGACACACGTCTGCCATAATAGTGGCTTTGGTTATGGACGCTCCCTTGGAAAGTTATTCATAAATGTTTGATTCTGAGGTGTAAAAGTAAATTAAAGACAAAAAATACTTTTTCGCTCGTAGGCTGCCATTTACACCAAAACTAATATTTCTTCAAATTTCTATCGACATTCCTTAGGGATTGAGTTGGGCTACAATGTCCTTTCATTAGGTTTGGCCAAAATTTAGAATATACCCAGAATCCAGGGCTGTCTCATTGTTCCCCACTCATTTCAGCCCATGTGTAACAATGAGACACTTTAATTTTTCTTCAATAAACTTTTCAAAATCTATGTAAATCTTTCAAAACATGAATTAAAAGTGATTTTTGGCATATTTATAGATTTTTTACTTCATTTAACCAGAAAAACAAAGTTATTTGGTATAAATATATGGATTTTACAAAATTTTAATGCTTTTTAGTATAACTTTTGTTAATTAAAGTTTCATGTTAGCAAAATTGCTTTAAAATGTTCAAGGCAAGTCACCTGCAGTGGAGCAATATAAAAACATGATGTTTTACTAGAAAAATGATGATTTTCGTAGAGTGTCTCATTGTTTCCCAGCTGTCCCATTGTTCCTGCCAAGTGCGTCTACCATGAGACAGTTGAATAACTGTGGCTGTAGACGTCAGATCGGTCGCATATTTTGGGCAATGTTAGAACACATTAAATGAAAGAAAATGCAAAAAAGCTCATTGAAACATGTTGATGAAAAAAATACAAAAATCGTTGAAAGTTTAAAACCAAAAGTGTCTCATTGATGACTACCCTACCCTACAGTAGACCTAATTTCTCCCCTTAAAAACCTGAAACCTTAAAATTTGGAAATCAATGTACTAATGTTGCCAATGAAACAAATATTTAAAAA